>NC_034176.2:24861207-24928707 GCF_002021735.2 Oncorhynchus kisutch | reverse complement strand
TGGAGGGGTAGGTGGTAGGGGATGGAGGGGTAGGTGGTAGGGGATGGAGGGGTAGGGGATGGAGGGGTAAGCGTGGGGAGGACAGACTGCTCCAAGCTTCCTAGTCTTTCACAGCTTCTGGTCAAGCTTCCTCCCACATCGGCACTGGAAGGCAACAGACAGGTCAGGGATATTATATATGAGAGGGAGAGAGGAGAGGGAGAGAGAGAAAGATAGAGAGGGGGTGAGGGAAGGGTAGAGGCTGGTATAGGGTCAGGCTCTGTTAAACAACCTGAGCTAGGGCTATGATTCTTATTAATCACAGACATACAGTAGAGATACAGTAGAGATACAGTAGAGATGCAGTAGATGCAGTAGACATACAGTATAGATACAGTAGATATGAAATAAGGTCATCTACAGTGTCTCCAGACTCTCACCTTTAGCACCTGCTCTAGGTTCTCCAGTTTGCCTTGGAGCTGGGTCTTCTCCTGCAGGGCTGAATCTCTCTCCTGAGTCACAGCACCGAGGGTCTCTTTGAGCTGCTCATACTCTGACTTCACCTGCACACACAGAGCACAACACAACACAGGTGTTTATCAAAAACGACTGATTTCAGCACTCAAAGAATAGCCTGCAATTACACAGAACATTTTTCTGAATGGCTGACTGACTGGCTGGCTGGCTGGATAATGACAGCTACAGTATAATAATGGTGGAGTAATGAAACTGGATCTGGGATCAACTACTGTATACATTTGTAATTTTTCGTTCTTATTCAAAAAGGAAACCTGAACAGAGTTAAGTGAATGAAGTTGTATTTTGTAATGCACTACTATAGCTACTGTTACTGTAAAATACAATTAGAAATAGGATGGCTGCCATGTAATCACATCATTTATACTATGACTCACACACAGAGGAAGGAGGCTGTAACACCAACAACAACACACAGAACTACTTCAGAGTCATTGGTCCATCTCCACACAGTGGTGGGGGGTGGGGGGGGTTATGTCTGTAGAAGGATGAAAGGCATTGTTGTGTCTCAGCTAAGTTGGCCAGATAGGACTGAACAGTATGGTGGGAGTGCAGATGGGAGGTGACATTATATTACATGCTCCGCCCCTTCTCAGTAGTCTTCTCGTCACTCTAAGAGATGATGATAAGGAACACAAAGGTGCAGGCGAGGCGATGGAAGGTCTAATATCCGCCCATGCACCCTGCAGAGTGCTCCCCTCATATCCGCCTCAGTGATAACTCTGACGGATGGCTGTCTTGTCAGGACAGCCTAGTGTCCTGATAAGACATTAATAACCAGCATCTCCCTCCTCAACTCCCTCCACACCCAACAGCTACCTGACAATCAACTCCTCCAGGAAATTGCCTTAGTGTCGATACAGAGGACTTACGATGATTGATACAGAGGACCCCTGTCTTGGTGTTATCAGCTGGGCAGGAAGGAAGGTCTGAGGTGTGAGGAGCTCACAGGAAGTGCTCTAATACTATCAGAGGCTCAGGGTTCTAGCCATGTTACAGATGAGACTGGAGACACTAGCAGCTTCAACATCAGCACTACGCTTATGGAAAATAAACACATTCATTTATATAACAGGAGAGAGAGGCCAGGGCAGCTCTGGCAGCATGCCACTGTGATGCAAACAGCCCTCTGATAAGACAGGAAGTGTAAAAACAGAGCCCAAGCCCACCGCCTTTTATTATGAAAACCCCTGATCATTTAGTCCAGGGATCATCAACTTTGTCTAGAGCGGATGGTCATGGGACCGGAACATAATTACAAATCATTTGTAGACTGCAAATTTGACCGCAAGAAGGCCAAACAGACATGTTTGACTAAAACATAATCAGTTCAAACCTTGCTTACATTTGAAGTCAGAAGTTAACATACACCGTAGCCAAATACATTTAAACTCAGGTTTTCACAATTCCTGACATTTAATCCCAGTAAAAATTCCCTGTTTTAGGTCAGTTAGGATCACCACTTTATTTTAAGAATGTGAAATGTCAGAATAATCGTAGAGAGAATTATTTATTTCAGTTTTATCTCTTTCATCACATTCCCAGTGGGTCAGAAGTTTACATACACTCAATTAGTACTTGGTAGCATTGCCTTTAAATTGTTTAACTTGGGTCAAACATTTCGGGTAGCCTTCCACAAGCTTCCCACAATATGTTGGGTGGATTTCGGCCCATTGGTTGGGTGGATTTAAGTCAGGTTTGTAAGCCTCCTGGCTCGCACACGCTTTTTCAGTTCTATCCACACATTTTTCCTCCCTCAAGAAACCATCTATTTTGTGAAGTGCACCAGTGCCTTCTGGAGCAAAGCACCCCCACAACATGATGCTGCCACCCCTGTGTTTCACGGTTGGGATGGTGTTCTTTGGCTTGCAAGCCGCCCCCTTTTTCCTCCAAACATAACGATGGTCATTATGGCCAAACAGTTCTATTTTTGTTTCATCAGATCAGAGGACATTTCTCCAAAAAGTATGATCTTTGTCCCCATGTTTAGTTTTATGGCAGTTTTGGAGCAGTGGCTTCTTCCTTGCTGAGCGGCCTTTCAGATTATGTCGATATAGGACTCGTTTTTACTGATGATATAGATACTTTTGTACCTGTTTCCTCCAGCATCTTCACAAGGTCATTTGCTATTGTTCTGGGATTGAGTTGCACTTTTCACAGTACATTCATCTCTAGGAGACAGAAAGCATCTCCTTCCTGAGTGGTATGATGGCTGCGTGGACCCATGGTGTTTATACTTGTGTACTATTGTTTGTACAGATGAACGTGGTACCTTCAGGCGTTTGGAAATTGCTCCCAAGGATGAACCAGACTTGTGGTTGTCTACAATTTTTTTCTGAGGTCATGGCTGATTTCTTTTGATTTTCCTATGATGTCAAGCAGAGGCACTGACTTTGAAGGTAGGCCTTGAAATACATCCACAGGTACACTTCCAATTGACTCAAATAATGTCAATTAGCCTATCAGAAGCTTCTAAAGCCATGACATCATTTTCTGTAATTTTCCAAGCTGTTTAAAGGTACAGTCAACTTAGTGTATGTAAACTTCTCACCCACTATAATTGTGATACAGTGAATTATAAGTTAAATAATATGTCTGTAAACAATTGTTGGAGAAAATACTTGTGTCATGCATCAAGTAAATGTACTAACCGACTTGCCAAAACTACAGTTTGTTAACAAGAAATTTGTGGAGTAGTTGAAAAACAAGTTTTAATGACTCCAACCTAGGTGTATGTAAACTTCCGACTTCAACTGTATATATGATCACGTCATGTCTCTCTACTGTCTCTCTACACGTCATGTCTCTCTCTACTACTGTGAAAGAAAATAACAGACAAATAAATAAATGGGGGGGAAATGGGGGGGCTACAGAAAACTTGGGGGCCAAATAAAAGCACCCGCGGGGGTCGCCAGCTGGGGAACCCTGATTTAGTCCCAGTCACATTTAGTCCCAGTCCCAGAGAGTAGAATGGAGTGAACCCCTGAGACGGTGCGTGCGGAGGTTTCATTGTGTAGTCATAAATCATAGCAGCACATTGTAGCCACAGATAGAACAAAGAGACAGATATTTCACTGAATGTATAAATCTAAAGCATCCGGTTGGCATTTCCCCTCACCACCAAATATGGTGATGAGAGGAAGACGAGTGGCCGGCAGTGAAAGAAGATTAAACATTTGACCTCAATATAGTTTTCTGTTCCCAAAACTAGAATGTTAACAACAGAGTGGACTAAGTTTTGTAGACTTTACCCTTAGCCAAAGTAAAAAATGGTGTTGTTTGGAAGGAGTGCAAGGGCGGATTGAGTTATTGCACATGCGCAAATCACAGAGTAAGTGTTCCCTAATGGAAATATACAAATATATGCAGAACACAGTAAATATGATCTCACTAGCTCATGCTGTGCTCTGCCCAAATCCTTCCTTGTTCTGCCCGCTATGATTAATTTGCTCCATTGGAAACGACAGGCTGTGGTTTATATTGGGTTAGTTATTGTCTTTTTATTATTAGTTAGACTGTCTTGTACACATTCACAGCTAAAAGCAGAATTGCAGTATACAGACAAAAAGAAAAAAGGTGAAAAAAGTGTAGATTGAAGTCTAGTCTTGACAGGTTCAGATGATGGCTGCTCTTGGTGATGTCTCTACTCTTGACAGGTTCAGATGATGGCTGCTCTTGGTGATGTCTCTACTCTTGACAGGTTCAGATGGTGCCTGCTCTTGGTGATGTCTCTACTCTTGACAGGTTCAGATGATGGCTGCTCTTGGTGATGTGACTCCTCTTGACAAGTTCAGATGGTGCCTGCTCTTGGTGATGACAGGTTCAGATGGTGCCTGCTCTTGGTGATGACAGGTTCAGATGATGCCTGCTCTTGGTGATGACAGGTTCAGATGATGCCTGCTCTTGGTGATGACAGGTTCAGATGATGCCTGCTCTTGGTGATGACAGGTTCAGATGGTGCCTGCTATTGGTGTTGACAGGTTCAGATGGTGCCTGCTCTTGGTGATGACAGGTTCAGATGGTGCCTGCTCTTGGTGATGACAGGTTCAGATGGTGCTCTTGGTGATGACAGGTTCAGATGGTGCCTGCTCTTGGTGTTGACAGGGTCAGATGGTGCCTGCTCTTGGTGTTGACAGGTTCAGATGGTGCCTGCTCTTGGTGATGACAGGTTCAGATGATGCTTGCTCTTGGTGATGACAGGTTCAGATGATGCCTGCTCTTGGTGATGACAGGTTCAGATGGTGCCTGCTCTTGGTGTTGACAGGTTCAGATGGTGCCTGCTCTTGGTGATGACAGGTTCAGATGGTGCCTGCTCTTGGTGATGTCTCTACTCTTGACAGGTTCAGGTGATGCCTGCTCTTGGTGAGGACAGGTTCAGATGATGCTCTTGGTGATGACAGGTTCAGATGGTGCCTGCTCTTGGTGATGACAGGTTCAGATGGTGCCTGCTCTTGGTGATGTCTCTACTCTTGACAGGTTCAGGTGATGCCTGCTCTTGGTGATGACAGGTTCAGATGGTGCCTGCTCTTGGTGATGACAGGTTCAGATGGTGCCTGCTCTTGGTGATGACAGGTTCAGATGGTGCCTGCTCTTGGTGATGTCTCTACTCTTGACAGGTTCTGGTGATGCCTGCTCTTGGTGATGTCTCTACTCTTGACAGGTTCAGATGGTGCCTGCTCTTGGTGATGACAGGTTCAAATGGTGCCTGCTCTTGGTGATGTGTCTCCTCTTGACAGGTTCAGATGGTGCCTGCTCTTGGTGATGTCGCTACTCTTGACAGGTTCAGATGGTGCCTGCTCTTGGTGATGTCTCTCCTCTTGACAGGTTCAGATGGTGCCTGCTCTTGGTGATGTCTCTAGTCTTGACAGGTTCAGATGGTGCCTGCTCTTGGTGATGTCTCTACTCTTGACAGGTTCAGGTGATGCCTGCTCTTGGTGATGTCTCTACTCTTGACAGGTTCAGATGGTGCCTGCTCTTGGTGATGTCTCTACTCTTGACAGATTCTGGTGATGCCTGCTCTTGGTGATGTCTCTACTCTTGACAGGTTCAGATGGTGCCTGCTCTTGGTGATGTCTCTCCTCTTGACAGGTTCAGATGGTGCCTGCTCTTGGTGATGTCTCTAGTCTTGACAGGTTCAGATGGTGCCTGCTCTTGGTTAAGGTCATTCTGCTGGCAGCCCAGTTGGATGGTACAAAGGAGGGACAGGTTTGATGATGATGGTGGTGCTCGAGTTAAGCTTGCTCTGGTCCTGATGTTGTTTGCAGTCCTCAGCGCTCTGTAGCAACTGTACGACTCCTCTACTAGCAATGTGTAGCACCAACTTGGGTGATGCTTCTTCTTCTGATGCTGATACAGGCACTAAAAGCTCACCAAACATCAGTCCAGTATATAAATTCACCCTCATACTATGAGGGAGCACTCTCTGCCATCTCCACACTGCAGTTCTCTCACTTTGGTTGAAAATAGAAGCCGGTGCTGTGCATCACTTGAATGCAGTGGACAGTTAGCTATAGAGCTAGTTTAGCAAACCAAACAAATCCATCTGCCATAAATTCTGCTACTCTGTTGGTCAAGGCAACTAAATATATTAAATCAAAATTCAATGAGTTATCAAACAAATAATTAAATAAATCATTTAAAAACACTTAAATCAGCTAAATATGTACAATGTTTACAGGAGCTCTCAAACTACGCTGCCATTACAGCACCATGGCAACCATCTGTGGTGTGGCTTTCTCTCCTACAGGACCTACCTGCTCATTCTGGACTGCCTTTTTGCTATTGTTGAACAAGTGGTGACTCAAGTGCTTTTTCTCCTTGAGAACATCTTGAAGCTCATGCTCCTGGACAGAGAGGGAAGAGAGAGCAGATAGAGAACTGTGTTTAGACCTCAGAGGAAAGGAGCTCCTGATTATGCCAGTAGAGTAAGTTGCTGCTGTACTCAACAGAGCAGATGTGTTTCAGCCATAGGTGCTGCATTATTCATCCACTGGTGGTTTGCTCATATGTCCTATGAAGCATCCCACTGTGCACGCACTGGTTGAATCAACGTTGCGTCCACGTTATTTAAATTAAATGACGTAGAACCAACGTGGAATAGACATTGATCTGATGCCTGTGCCCAGTGGGATGACTAAAGGAACAACATGCCTTCATGAAAAACCAACATTTTCATGGCAGTTTACATAAAAACACAAATGCCAGATCTTACTGCAATGCATTAGATGTAGTTGGTGGGAAGAGAAACAGATGGAAAAAATAGCATATTTAACCAAGTAATGTTTCCACTGACACCGAATGCAAATAATATTAGCATTTTTATTCCCACTCTAGACACTCATGGCATCCTCCCCCACCCTTCTTCTCACTAAGTGTGTCAGGGGGAGATTAAAAAACATCCATTCATTGCAGAGGAGGAAAACGTCATTAGATTCAATCAACAGCCATGAGGGTGCCGCAGATGCAATTTGGAGTGTCAACTGAAGAACTTCTCTCTTTTGTGATGTGCAGTTCACTTTAACAGCGGCAGGCAAAGCAAAGGCAGTGTTGTTTTGCAAGGATCTAAGAATCGTTCGCCTCTCATGCACGATAGATGAACTTTAAGTACAGTGTGTCTTTAAATGGCTATTGACAGTGCACAGTGTTGTCCTGGAATCTTCTGGTGTTTTACTTATGAAGGTCAGACATGTTGGTATAAAGGACACATGTGAACTGTAAAGACACTCACATACCAGCACAGAGGCACAAACACGTACACACACACACACACACACGCACATGCACACGCACACACACACATACACAGATATCACACCCTAGAGCTCTCAAACTCAACTCTGGACCTGGAAGCCAGTTCCGCAATGTTTTTTCATTCTACCCCTCTAACCAGGGACTGATTTAGACCTGGGACACCAGGTGGGTGCAATTCATTATCAAGTAGAACAGAAAACCAGCAGGCTTTGGACCTCGTAAGGTAAGAGTTGAATACCCCTGCCCTAGATCATAACACATAAGACAGGGGAAATGGCCATCTGAGTGCAGAGGGGGCACACTTTAAAGAGACATGTGACACCACTGTGTTCTGCAGAAGTCCGGTTGTACTTCCATTCATTTCAATTCTCTCTCATCAAAAAACATTGGTGTTTCAAACTGCATCAATTCATTCAAGTCAATTCCAATCTTTCCTGTATTAGCACGTTTGCATTGGTATTTCAATACACGTATATCGATCCCTTCAACTCAGAGCTGGTGTAGGTTGGCTTTCTGAAGGACACAGGTCCAAGTGTACATGTATATGAAGTGAGACCAACTGAAAACAAAACAGAGGTGCTGCTGCATCGTTAATGCTGAGTGAGGAGTCAGCATAACAATAAGAGACACTGTATGCTGAATGCACAACATCCACTAGCTCCATCTCTGCCAAGCTGAGGCTAGCAACACCAGAGAGATTGGCAGAGTGAGATGTTCTAGCTACACCCAATACTCTGATTATTCATTTCACTGAATGATTTGTAATGCTTGTAGATTGTCTGAAAAATACCGTAGTGAACAGGCAAACCAGACAATAGCTGGAATTCCCAGTCTTCTCACAATGTTTGGATGTAATTTGCAATGGGCAGGCCGACTAGTTATCAATCTTCCATAAACTTTGGCTTGACTAATAACTATATAAAATGACAAAGAGCAAATGAAGACAATGACGCCGGGTATATCTGTGCCACAAAATAAATTGTGTATTTGAAGCTTTGCAAATGGGGAGGTCATAAAAATGTATTATATTAATTCTTCAGGGTGGATTCAAGGAAGCCTTGTGAATAATGTATTTAAACTAAGGCTCAGAGGGTAATTAGGCACATGTGCGGAATAACTGAATCTGCCCTACTGTTAAAAGACTATCAGAGAGGAGCCAGCCATCCAGCCGACCATGTGTGTAACCAGACAAAGACAGTGGCTGGATCTGGGCTGAGGCTGGATCTAGGCTGGGTGGACACTGTTCTGGGTGGCTAATTAGACCAGGGCTGAGGAATGGATTCTCTTTCTCTGTCTCTCCACCAAGCAGCCAACACTGACCTTTCTAAGAGGGGCACTGTCCTTCTCCTGTGTTCTCAGTCAGATGACTGTTCATGGGCAATTCCATGGTAACGGAATTAACTGCGACCAACTTTCCCTCTAAACTGCAGGCGGAGGCGCAGATTACCGCACAGCTCCCCAAACAGCCGCACAGAAGACATAACAGCCCACATAAATAAGCACAAGTTTGAACATCACTCAACTTTCTAGAGCTGTGGTCACCAACCAGTCAATCGTGATCAACTGGTCGATCTCCAAGGCATTCCTCGTCGATCGACAAACATTTCAGTAAAAAATAACATCAATAAATCCTGAGGTGCACCCGATTAAGCTGCCCTGCGAACCAGGGCAGGCGAACTGTTGCCATTTCTAACTATTTCATGTGTCTGAAGGTAAACTCTACCTTCCCGGCAGGCCCAGAGAGCATATCAAGTGCACTTTAGGCCTACCGCTGGCCAATCGGATGGCTCAGATTACCGTGTCGGCAGTAATGTAGCAGGCATAAAAGAAAGCGAAGAGCTGCTGTTTTCATGTTTAAATTCTTACTCAGCACTGTCAACACTTTGTATTCAACACTTTTATAAGCCATAAAATTCCCGTTCTTCCTATTTTCCCTCAGCACTGCAGCAGTAAAAGGCGCTGCCTGGTCACTCTGACGTCTGCCTTTATCCGTGCAGCATATATGTTGATACCGCCTCTGCAGACGTCAGGGCATTCATACTTCACCTAGCAGCGCAGAGCTGTTGTGAAGGAAGTTGTCAAGGAAGTGAGTTTATACAGGACTTCATGACAATGCGGAGCTACAGTGGGAAGAAAACATATGTGAACCCCTTTCGAATAACCTGGATTTCTGCATAAACTGGTCATAAAACATTATCTGTGACAACAAATCAAATCAAATTTTATTTGTCACATACACATGGTTAGCAGATGTTAATGCGAGTGTAGCGAAATGCTTGTGCTTCTAGTTCCGACAATGCAGTAATAACGAACAAGTAATCTAACTAACAATTCCAAAAAAACTACTGTCTTATACACAGTGTAAGGGGATAAGGAATATGTACATAAGGATATATGAATGAGTGATGGTACAAAGCAGCATAGGCAAGATACAGTAGATGATATCGAGTACAGTATAACATATGAGATGAGTATGTAAACAAAGTGGCATAGTTAAAGTGGCTAGTGATACATGTATTACATAAGGATGCAGTCGATGATATAGAGTACAGTATATACATATGCATATGAGATGAATAATGTAGGTTAAGTAACATTATATAAGGTAGCATTGTTTAAAGTGGCTAGTGATATATTTACATAATTTCCCATCAATTCCCATTATTAAAGTGGTTGGAGTTGAGTCAGTGTCATTGACAGTGTGTTGGCAGCAGCCACTCAATGTTAGTGGTGGCTGTTTAACAGGCTGATGGCCTTGAGATAGAAGCTGTTTTTCAGTCTCTCGGTCCCAGCTTTGATGCACCTGTACTGACCTCGCCTTCTGGATGACAGCGGGGTGAACAGGCAGTGGCTCGGGTGGTTGATGTCCTTGATGATCTTTATGGCCTTCCTGTAGCATCGGGTGGTGTAGGTGTCCTGGAGGGCAGGTAGTTTGCCCCCGGTGATGCGTTGTGCAGACCTCACTACCCTCTGGATAGCCTTACGGTTGAGGGCGGTGCAGTTGCCATACCAGGCGGTGATACACCCCGCCAGGATGCTCTCGATTGTGCATCTGTAGAAGTTTGTGAGTGCTTTTGGTGACAAGCCGAATTTCTTCAGCCTCCTGAGGTTGAAGAGGCGCTGCTGCGCCTTCTTCACGATGCTGTCTGTGTGAGTGGACCGATTCAGTTTGTCTGTGATGTGTATGCCAAGAAACTTAAAACTTGCTACCCTCTCCACTACTGTTCCATCGATGTGGATAGGGGGGTGTTCCCTCTGCTGTTTCCTGAAGTCCACAATCATCTCCTTAGTTTTGTTGACGTTGAGTGTGAGGTTATTTTCCTGACACCACACTCCGAGGGCCCTCACCTCCTCCCTGTAGGCCGTCTCGTCGTTGTTGGTAATCAAGCCTACCACTGTTGTGTCGTCCGCAAACTTGATGATTGAGTTGGAGGCGTGCGTGGCCACGCAGTCGTGGGTAAACAGGGAGTACAGGAGAGGGCTCAGAACGCACCCTTGTGGGGCCCCAGTGTTGAGGATCAGAGGGGTGGAGATATTGTTGCCTACCCTCACCACCTGGGGGCGGCCCGTCAGGAAGTCCAGTACCCAGTTGCACAGGGCGGGGTCGAGACCCAGGGTCTCGAGCTTGATGACGAGCTTGGAGGGTACTATGGTGTTGAATGCCGAGCTGTAGTCGATGAACAGCATTCTCACATAGGTATTCCTCTTGTCCAGATGGGTTAGGGCAGTGTGCAGTGTGGTTGAGATTGCATCGTCTGTGGACCTATTTGGGCGGTAAGCAAATTGGAGTGGGTCTAGGGTGTCAGGTAGGGTGGAGGTGATATGGTCCTTGACTAGTCTCTCAAAGCACTTCATGATGACGGATGTGAGTGCTACGGGGCGGTAGTCGTTTAGCTCAGTTACCTTAGCTTTCTTGGGAACAGGAACAATGGTGGCCCTCTTGAAGCATGTGGGAACAGCAGACTGGTATAGGGATTGATTGAATATGTCCGTAAACACACCGGCCAGCTGGTCTGCGCATGCTCTGAGGGCGCGGCTGGGGATGCCGTCTGGGCCTGCAGCCTTGCGAGGGTTAACACGTTTAAATGTCTTACTCACCTCGGCTGCAGTGAAGGAGAGACCGCATGTTTTCGTTGCAGGCCGTGTCAGTGGCACAGTATTGTCCTCAAAGCGGGCAAAAAAGTTATTTAGTCTGCCTGGGAGCAAGACATCCTGGTCCGTGACTGGGCTGGATTTCTTCCTGTAGTCCGTGATTGACTGTAGACCCTGCCACATGCCTCTTGTGTCTGAGCCGTTGAATTGAGATTCTACTTTGTCTCTGTACTGGCGCTTAGCTTGTTTGATAGCCTTGCGGAGGCTACAACAATAGACAAACAGTCTGCTTAAACTAATAACACACAAACAAGTATAATTGTTCATGTCTTTAATGAACACACCGTGTAAACAGTGCAGGTTAGAAAAAGTATGTGAACCCATGGATTTAATAACAGGTTGACCCTCCTTTGGCAGCAATAACCTCAACCAAACATTTTCTGTATTTGCGGATCAGACCTGCACAACGGTCAGGAGGAACTTTGAACCATTCCTCTTTATAAAACCGTTTCAGTTACACAATATTCTTGGGATGTCTGGTGTGAACCACTCTCTTGAGGTCATGCCACAGCATCTCAATCGGGGTTGAGGTCAGGACAGACTGGGCCACTCCAGAAGGCGTATTTTCTTCTCTTCAAGCCATTCTGATGATTTACTTCTGTCATTTGGGTTGTTGTACTGTTGCATCACCTAACTTCTGTTGAGCTACAATTGGCTAACAGATAGCCTTACATTCTTCTGCAAAATGTCTTGATAATCCCACCGATGATAACAAGCTGTCCAGGCCCCGAGGCAGCAAAGCAGCACCAAACCATGACGCTCCCTCCACCATACTTTACAGTTGGGATGAGGTTTTGATGTTGGTGTGCTGTGCCTTTTTTTCTCCACACATAGTGTTGTGTGTTCCTTCCAAACAACACAACTTAATTTCATCTGTCCACAGAATATTTTGCCAGTAGCACTGTGGAACATCCAGGTGCTATTTTGCAAACTTCAGATGTGCAGCAATGTTTTTTTGGACAGCAGTGGCTTCTTCGGTGTTTTCCTCCAATGATCACCATTCTTGTTTAGTGTTTTACGTATGGTAGACTCGTCAGCAGAGATGTTAGCATCTTCCAGAGATTTCTGTAAGTCTTTAGCTGACACTCTAGGATTCATCTTAAACTCACTGAGCATTCTGCACTGTGCTCTTGCAGTCATCTTTGCAGGACGGACACTCCTAGGGAGAGTAGCAACAGTGCTGAAATTTCACAATTTATAGACAATTTGTCTTACCGTGGACTGACTTTAAGAGATATTTTTGTAACCCTTTCTAGCTTTATGCAAGGCAACAATTAATCTTATGTCTTCTGAGATCTATTTTGTTTGAGGCATGGTTCAGATCAGACAATGCTTCTTGTGAATAGCAAACTCAAATTTTGTGAGTGTTTTTTATGGGGCAGGGCAGCTCTAACCAAAAACTCCAATCTCGTCTCATTGATTCGACTCCAGGTTAGTTGACTCCTGACTTCAATTAGCTTTTGAAGAAGTCATTAGCCTAGGGGTTCACGTACTTTTTCCAACCACACTGTGAATGTTTAAATGATGCATTCAATATAGACAAGAAAAATACAATTATTTGTGTTATTAGTTTAAGCACACTGTGTTTGTCTATTGTTGTGACTTAGATAAAGATCAGATCAAATTCTGTCACATTTATGCAGAAATCCAGGTAATTCCAAAGGGTTCACATACTTTTTCTTGGCCCTGTATATGGAGCACTCTGCATTGTTACAACATTTGAGAGCCGCACAGCGACGCGGTACAGAGCTCAAATTGGCCTCTGCGTGCCTCCAGAGGCTATTGCGTCACACCATCCATACGGCGCCTCCGAACACAGTCGGATCAAGCATACAGGTAATTGGCTGTTATGAATTAACAGGAAAGTGTATCTATTGGTTTGCGTTGTTGTTATTATTAGTGGCTTGGGTCTTTTTAACATCAAGGAATATTTCACTTTCTCTGTTCATAGGAGTAACAAAATTAATGTGTTTATGAGACAGAAATAATGCAGTGCGACGTGAGTTTTGCCATCAGCTGGAAGACCGTGTCCCTTTTTGGTCAGTGTCAGTGGAGGAAAGGGAGAACGGAGGGATGTTGAGAGGCGGACCCTCAGTCTGCTGCTCTCTCCCTCCGCTGAGACTGACCATCAGATGCTGTCACCATCAGCCCAGTAAAATACAAATAAAAAGCAGATGATTTAAATGTATGCCCACTCAGCTGTGCCTCACAAGTAAAACAACAATGGATGTATTACCAGTGTGATCATATAGCCTACCTCAAATTGTGAAATAGATGGTTTTTTTAATGGCCCAAACAGCAATGCATTGACAGGGCAATTCAAGCAAAGCCAATATGCGGTGATAATGTATTGGGTTTATAGCTTACTGCACAAACATTGTTCTTTGTGTTTGTAAACAATTCCAGAATAGTGGAGTGTTCAGATGTAAAATAGCCTTCATGACCACAGAAACATGCTGCATTTCACATGTCAACATATCAGTTTATCTGTGAGAGAGAAATACACACATCAACATATCAGCTCATCTGTGAAAGACAAATACACACACCAACATATCAGTTTATCTGTGAGAGAGAAATACACACACACCAACATATCAGCTCATCTGTGAAAGACAAATACACACACCAACGTATCAGTTTATCTGTGAGAGAGAAATAAACACACACCCGTGGGAGAAATCATATCAACAACCATGCTGCTAACAAATTCCTCTGTTTCCCATCTGTATGCTGTATGCCAAACCATGGTGACATTACAAACCCTTACCAAGAAGATTACTATGAGGCCAAAAGCTGGATTAAGTCAAATTATCAACTTGTATTAGTCACATACACATGGTTAGCAGATGTTATTGCGAGTGTAGCGAAATGCTTGTGCTTCTAGCGCCAACAGTGCAGTAATATCGAAGTAATATCCAACAGTTTCACAACATATACCCCATATACACGTAAATCCCACTTAAAAAGATGAGAGAGGCCTGTAATTTTCATCATAGGTACACTTCAACTATGACAGACAAAATGAAAATAAAAAAATTCCAGAAAATCACATTGAAGGATTTTTATGAATTTATTTGCAAATTATGGTGGAAAATAAGTATTTGGTCACCTACAAACAAGCAAGATTTCTGGCTCTCACAGACATAACTTCTTCTTTAAGAGGCTCATCTGTCCTCCACTCGTTACCTGTGGAGGTGGAGTCTCCAAGGTGGCATAGCAGTTCAGACGTCTTTTGTCCTCGTCTTGTCGTGTCCTGTATATATATATATTTACAACTTTTTCACATACATTTTATTTTTATTTTCCATCAACTCATCTTCAAAACACTCTCCTGCAACCCGCCTCACCAATGTATATTTATAAAAAAGTATTATTTACCTCAGATCTGTAATCCTCCAAGAAGCTAGCCAGAAACTCCAAGAAGCTAGCCTGAAACTAGCCAGAAGCTAATCCAGAAGCTAGTTCAGAAGCTAGTTAGCTCCTTTACTGGCAAATCGTTAATATTCAGCTAACCACGGTTTGTGGTCATCAGCTATCCTTTAGCTCGAAAATCTATCGCCAGTTCTGTACGGCGCAGCGCGGCTCGGAACGGAACATACCGGACCAATTTTTCTCTCCATGTCCCTGGACATTCATACCCGGATCTCACAGCTAGCTAGCTGCTATCCGTGTGACCATCGGAGCTAGCAAGCTCCGTCAATCACTCCTGAGTTCCATCAATCACACCTGGGCTGCAGTCACCTATCCGGACCCGTTTTACTGCCTTCGCGGAGCCCCACCGGGCCTTCACAACTGGACTGCCGACGTTATCTACCCGAAGGAGTTATTCGGCCGGCTCCTCCGTCGCGACGTTACCTGAACGCCCATCTGCGGCCTGCTAACCGTTAGCTGTCTTACCGGCTGCTATCTGAATAGACAATCGGACAATTTTTTTATTATTATTTTTTTTAAATTATTTTTTAAATTATTATTATTATATTTTCTTCTTGGGCCTCTATAACTATATCTATTGTTTTTATTTTTGTTGTTGTGTGATTTGGATTAATCCCCTCTACCACACGGAACCCCACTAATCTACTGACGGAACGTAAGGGGTGGCTAACAGACCTCCATCCTATGCTAGCTTGCTACCGATGCCCTGGCTAGCTGTCTAAATCACCAACCAACCTCTCCACTCACCGGACCCTTTTGATCACTCGACTAAGCATGCCTATCCTTAATGTCAATATGTCTTGTCCATTTCTGTTCTGGTTAGTGTTTATTGGCTTATTTCACTGTAGAGCCTCTAGTCCTGCTCACTATACCTTATCCAACCTATTAGTTCCACCACCCACACATGCAATGACATCTCCTGGTTTCAACGATGTTTCTAGAGACAATATCTCTCTCTTCATCACTCAATACCTAGGTTTACCTCCACTGTATTCACATCCTGCCATACATTTGTCTGTACATTATACCTTGATGCTATTTTATCGCCCCCAGAAACCTCCTTTTACTCTATGTTCCAGACGTTCTAGACGACCAATTCTCATAGCTTTTAGCCGTACCCTTATTCTACTCCTCCTATGTTCCTCTGGCGATGTAGAGGTGAATCCAGGCCCTGCAGTGCCTAGCTCCACTCCTATTCCCCAGGCGCTCTCTTTTGACGACTTCTGTAACCGTAATAGCCTTGGTTTCATGCATGTTAACATTAGAAGCCTCCTCCCTAAGTTTGTTCTATTCACTGCTTTAGCACACTCTGCCAACCCGGATGTTCTAGCTGTGTCTGAATCCTGGCTTAGGAAGACCACCAAAAATTCTGAAGTTTTAATTCCAAACTACAACATTTTCAGACAAGATAGAACTGCCAAAGGGGGCGGTGTTGCAATCTACTGCAAAGATAGCCTGCAGAGTTCTGTCCTACTATCCAGGTCTGTACCCAAACAATTTGAACTTCTACTTTTAAAAATCCACCTCTCTAAAAACAAGTCTCTCACCGTTGCCGCCTGCTATAGACCACCCTCTGCCCCCAGCTGTGCTCTGGACACCATATGTGAACTGATTGCCCCCCATCTATCTTCAGAGTTCGTGCTGCTAGGCGACCTAAACTGGAACATGCTTAACACCCCAGCCATCCTACAATCTAAACTTGATGCCCTCAATCTCACACAAATAATCAATGAACCTACCAGGTACCTCCCCAAAACCTTAAACACGGGCACCCTCATAGATATCATCCTAACCAACTTCCCCTCTAAATACACCTCTGCTGTCTTCAACCAAGATCTCAGCGATCACTGCCTCATTGCCTGCATCCGTAATGGGTCAGCGGTCAAACGACCTCCACTCATCACTGTAAAACGCTCCCTGAAACACTTCTGCGAGCAGGCCTTTCTAATCGACCTGGCCGGGGTATCCTGGAAGGATATTGATCTCATCCCGTCAGTAGAGGATGCCTGGATATTTTTTAAAAATGCCTTCCTAACCATCTTAAATAAACATGCCCCATTCAAGAAATTTAGAACCAGGAACAGATACAGCCCTTGGTTCTCCCCAGACCTGACTGCCCTTAACCAACACAAAAACATCCTATGGCGTTCTGCATTAGCATCGAACAGCCCCCGTGATATGCAGCTGTTCAGGGAAGCTAGAAATCATTATACACAGGCAGTTAGAAAAGCCAAGGCTAGCTTTTTCAAGCAGAAATTTGCTTCCTGCAACACTAACTCAAAAAAGTTCTGGGACACTGTAAAGTCCATGGAGAATAAGAACACCTCCTCCCAGCTGCCCACTGCACTGAAGATAGGAAACACTGTCACCACTGATAAATCCACCATAATTGAGAATTTCAATAAGCATTTTTCTACGGCTGGCCATGCTTTCCACCTGGCTACTCCTACCCCGGACAACAGCACTGCACCCCCAACAGCAACTCGCCCAAGCCTTCCCCATTTCTCCTTCTCCCAAATCCATTCAGCTGATGTTCTGAAAGAGCTGCAAAATCTGGACCCCTACAAATCAGCCGGGCTAGACAATCTGGACCCTTTCTTTCTAAAATTATCTGCCGAAATTGTTGCCACCCCTATTACTAGCCTGTTCAACCTCTCTTTCGTGTCGTCTGAGATTCCCAAAGATTGGAAAGCAGCTGCGGTCATCCCCCTCTTCAAAGGGGGGGACACTCTTGACCCAAACTGCTACAGACCTATATCTATCCTACCGTGCCTTTCTAAGGTCTTCGAAAGCCAAGTCAACAAACAGATTACCGACCATTTCGAATCTCACCATACCTTCTCTGCTATGCAATCTGGTTTCAGAGCTGGTCATGGGTGCACCTCAGCCACGCTCAAGGTCCTAAACGATATCTTAACCGCCATCGATAAGAAACATTACTGTGCAGCCGTATTCATTGATCTGGCCAAGGCTTTCGACTCTGTCAATCACCATATCCTCATCGGCAGACTCGACAGCCTTGGTTTCTCAAATGATTGCCTCGCCTGGTTCACCAACTACTTCTCTGATAGAGTTCAGTGTGTCAAGTCGGAGGGTCTGCTGTCCGGACCTCTGGCAGTCTCTATGGGGGTGCCACAGGGTTCAATTCTTGGACCGACTCTCTTCTCTGTATACATCAATGAGGTCGCTCTTGCTGCTGGTGAGTCCCTGATCCACCTCTACGCAGACGACACCATTCTGTATACTTCCGGCCCTTCTTTGGACACTGTGTTAACAACCCTCCAGGCAAGCTTCAATGCCATACAACTCTCCTTCCGTGGCCTCCAATTGCTCTTAAATACAAGTAAAACTAAATGCATGCTCTTCAACCGATCGCTACCTGCACCTACCCGCCTGTCCAACATCACTACTCTGGACGGCTCTGACTTAGAATACGTGGACAACTACAAATACTTAGGTGTCTGGTTAGACTGTAAACTCTCCTTCCAGACCCATATCAAACATCTCCAATCCAAAGTTAAATCTAGAATTGGCTTCCTATTTCGCAACAAAGCATCCTTCACTCATGCTGCCAAACATACCCTTGTAAAACTGACCATCCTACCAATCCTCGACTTTGGCGATGTCATTTACAAAATAGCCTCCAATACCCTACTCAACAAATTGGATGCAGTCTATCACAGTGCAATCCGTTTTATCACCAAAGCCCCATATACTACCCACCATTGCGACCTGTACGCTCTCGTTGGCTGGCCCTCGCTTCATACTCGTCGCCAAACCCACTGGCTCCATGTCATCTACAAGACCCTGCTAGGTAAAGTCCCCCCTTATCTCAGCTCGCTGGTCACCATAGCATCTCCCACCTGTAGCACACGCTCCAGCAGGTATATCTCTCTAGTCACCCCCAAGACCAATTCTTTCTTTGGCCGCCTCTCCTTCCAGTTCTCTGCTGCCAATGACTGGAACGAACTACAAAAATCTCTGAAACTGGAAACACTTATCTCCCTCACTAGCTTTAAGCACCAACTGTCAGAGCAGCTCACAGATTACTGCACCTGTACATAGCCCACCTAAAATTTAGCCCAAACAACTACCTCTTTCCCAACTGTATTTAATTTTTATTTATTTATTTATTTTGCTCCTTTGCACCCCATTATTTTTTTATTTCTACTTTGCACATTCTTCCATTGCAAAACTACCATTCCAGTATTTTACTTGCTATACTGTATTTACTTTGCCATCATGGCCTTTTTTTGCCTTTACCTCCCTTCTCACCTCATTTGCTCACATTGTATATAGATTTGTTTATACTGCATTATTGACTGTATGTTTGTTTTTACTCCATGTGTAACTCTGTGTCGTTTTATCTGTCGAACTGCTTTGCTTTATCTTGGCCAGGTCGCAATTGTAAATGAGAACTTGTTCTCAACTTGCCTACCTGGTTAAATAAAGGTAAAATAAAATAAAATAAAACCTGTATTAATGGCACCTGTTTGAACTTGTTATCAGTATAAAAGACAACTGTCCACAACCTCAAACAGTCACACTCCAAACTCCACTATGGCCAAGACCAAAGAGCTGTCAAAGGACACCAGAAACAAAATTGTAGACCTGCACCAGGCTGGGAAGACTGAATCTGCAATAGGTAAGCAGCTTGGTTTGAAGAAATCAACTGTGGGAGCAATTATTAGGAAATGGAAGACATACAAGACCACTGATAATCTCTCTAGATCTGGGGCTCCACGCAAGATCTCACCCCGTGGGTTCAAAATCATCACAAGAACGGTGAGCAAGAATCCCAGAACCACGCGGGGGGACCTAGTGAATGACCTGCACCAAAGTAACAAAGCCTACCATCAGTAACACACTACGCCGCCAGGGACTCAAATCCTGCAGTGCCAGACGTGTCCCCCTGCTTAAGCCAGTACATGTCCAGGCCCGTCTGAAGTTTGCTAGAGAGCATTTGGATGATCCAGAAGAAGATTGGGAGAATGTCATATGGTCAGATGAAACCAAAATATAACTTTTTGGTAAAAACTCAACTTGTCGTGTTTGGAGGACAAATAATGTTGCATCCAAAGAACACCATACCTACTGTGAAGCATGGGGGTGGAAACATCATGCTTTGGGGCTGTTTTTCTGCAAAGGGACCAGGACAACTGATCCGTGTAAAGGAAAAAATTAATGGGGCCATGTATCATGAGATTTTGAGTGAAAACCTCCTTCCATCAGCAAGGGCATTGAAGATGAAACGTGGCTGGGTCTTTCAGCATGACAATGATCCCAAACACACCGCCCGGGCAACGAAGGAGTGGCTTCGTAAGAAGCATTTCAAGGTCCTGGAGTGGCCTAGCCAGTCTCCAGGTCTCAACCCCATAGAAAATCTTTGGAGGGAGTTGAAAGTCTGTGTTGCCCAGCAAC
This sequence comes from Oncorhynchus kisutch, assembly GCF_002021735.2. Lineage (NCBI taxonomy): Eukaryota > Metazoa > Chordata > Actinopteri > Salmoniformes > Salmonidae > Oncorhynchus > Oncorhynchus kisutch. The sequence goes on along the minus strand of NC_034176.2, from coordinate 24,908,433 downwards.
AGCCCCAAAACATCACTGCTCTAGAGGAGATGTGCATGGAGGAATGGGCCAAAATACCAGCAAAAGTGTGTGAAAACCTTGTGAAGACTTACAGAAAACGTTTGACCTCTGTTATTGCCAACAAAGGGTATATAACAAAGTATTGAGATAAACTTTTGTTATTGGCCAAATACTTATTTTCCACCATAATTTGCTAATTAAATTCATAAAAAATCCTACAATGTGATTTTTTTTCTCATTTTGTCTGTCATAGCTGAAGTGTACCTATAATGAAAATTACAGGCCTCTCTCATCTTTTTAAGTGGGAGAACATGCACAATTGGTGGCTGACTAAATATTTTTTTGCCCCACTGTATATATCAGAGCGGCATTGGAGTAAGATACAATGACAAGTATAGAATACAGTACATACATATGAGATGGGTGATGCAATATTTACACACAATTAAAGTGACTAAGATACCGTAGAATAGTATAGAGTACAGTTTACATTATTAAAGTGGCTAGTGTTTCATTTCCTTAAAGTGGCCAGTGATTCCTAATCTATGTCTATAGGCAGCAGCCTCTGATGTGGTGGAGGTGGCTGTTTAACAGTCATTGGTGTATTTTTTATTTCACCTTTATTTAACCAGGTAGGCCAGTTGAGAATAAGTGCTATGGGTGGGTGCTGCTATGGTGACCAGTCAGCTGAGATAAGGCGGGGCTTTACCTAGCAAAGACTTATAGATGACCTGGAGCCAGCGATGAATATGAAGCGAGGGCCAGCCAACGAGAGCATACTGGTCGCAGTGGTGGGTAGTATATGGGTTTTGGTAACAAAACCAATGGCACTGTGATAGACTGCATCCAATTTGCTGAGTAGAGTTTTGGAGGCTATTTTGTAAATGACATTGCCGAAGTCAGGGATCGGTAGGATAGTCAGTTTTATGAGGTTATGTTTGGCAGCATGAGTGAGGGATACTTTGTTGCGAAATAGGAAGCTGATTCTCGATTTAATTTTGGATTGGAGATGCTTAATGTGAGCCTAACCAGACACCTAGGTATTACAACTAGGTCTAACCAGACACCTAGGTATTTGTAGTTGTCCACATATTCTAAGTCAGAACCGTCCAGAGTAGTGATGCTGCATGGGCGGGCAGGTGCGGGCAGCGATCGGTTGAAGAGCATGTATTTAGTTTTACTTGCATTTAAGAGCAGCTGGAGGCCACAGAAGGAGAGTTGTATGGCATTGAAGCTCATCTGGAGGTTAGTTAACACAGTGTCCAAAGAAGGGCCCAAATAGTGTCAGTGATTGGGGTATACAGAATGGTGTCGTCTGCGTAGAGGTGGATCAGAGAATCACCAGCAGCAAGAGCGACATCATTGATGTATACAGAGAAAAGAGTCGGCCCGAGAATTGAACCCTGTGGCACCCCCATAGACATTGCCAGAGGTCCGGACAACAGGTTTGACACATTGAACTCTGTCTGAGAAGTAGTTGGTGAACCAGGTGAGGCAGTCATTTGAGAAACCAATGCTGTTGAGTCTGCCGATAAGAATGTGGTGATTGACAGAGTCGAAAGTCTTGGCCAGGTCGATGACGACGGCTGCACAGTATTGTCTTTTATCGATGGAGGTTATGATAGCATTTAGGACCTTGCGCGTGGCTGAGGTGCACCCATGACCAGCTCGGAAACCAGATTGCACAGTGGAGAAGGCACGGCGGGATTCGAAATGGTCGGTGATCTGTTTGTTAACTTGTCTTTCGAAGACCTTAGAAAGGCAGCGTAGGATAGATATAGGTCTAGAGTGTCTCCCCCTTTGAAGAGGGGGATGACCGTGGCAGCTTTCCAATCTTTGGGGATCTCAGACGATACAAAAGAGTAATAGGGGTTAGTGATAGGGGTTGCAACAATTGCGGCGGATAATTTTAGAAAGAGAGGGTCCAGATTGTCTCTAGACCAGCTGATTTGTAGTGATCTAGATTTTGCAGCTCTTTCAGAACATCTGCTATCTGGATTTGGGTGAAGGAGAAATGGGGGAAGCTTGGCCAAGTTGCTGTGGGGAGTGCAGGGCTATTGACCGGGGTAGGGGTAGCCAGGTGGAAAGCATGGCCAACTGTAGAAAAATGCTTATTGAAATTCTCTAATATTGTGCATTTATCGGTGGTGACAGTGTTTCCTAGCCTCAGTGCAGTGGGCAGCTGGGAGGAGGTGCTCTTATTCTCCATGGACTTTACAGTGTCCCAGAACTTTTTGGAGTTTGTGCTACAGGAGACAAATCTCTGTTTGAAAAAGCTAGCCTTTGCTTTCCTAACTACTTGTGTATATTGGTTCCAAACTTCCCTGAAAAGTTGCATATCGCGGGTGCTATTTGATGCTAATGCAGTACGCCACAGGATGATTTTGTGTTGGTCATGGGCAGTCAGGTCTGGAGTGAACCAAGGGCTATATCTGTTCCTGGTTAAACATTCCTTGAATGGGGCATGCTTATTTAAAATGGTGAGGAACGCACTTTTAAAGAATAACCAGGCATCCTCTACTGACGGAATGAGGTCAATACCCAGGCCAGGTTGATTAGAAAGGCCTGCTCGATGAAGCGTTTTAGGGAGCGTTTGACAGTGATAAGAGGTGGTCGTTTGACCCGCAGACCCATTACGGACGCAGGCAATGAGGCAGTGATCGCTGAGATCCTGGTTGAAGACAGCAGAGGTGTATTTGGAGGGCAGGTTCGTCAGGATGATATCTATGAGGGTGCCCATGATTACGGATTTGGGGTTGTACCTGGTAGGTTCATTTATTATTTGTTTGAGATTGAGGGCATCTAGCTCAGATTGTAGGATGGCCAGGGTGTTAAGCATGTCCCAGTTTAGGTCACCTAACAGTACGAGCTCTGAAGATAGATGGGAGGCAATCAATTCACATATGATGTCCAGAGCACAGCTGAGGGCTGAAGGTGGTCTATAACATGTGTCAACGATGAGAGACTTGTTTCTGGAAAGGTGGATTTTTAAACATAGAAGCTCGAATTGTTTGGGCACAGACCTGGATAGTATGACAGACCTCTGCAGGCTATCTCTGCAGTAGATTGCAACTCCGCCCCGTTTGGCAGTTCTATCTTGTAAGAAAATGTTATAGTTAGGGATAGAAATTTCAGGATTTTTGGTGGCCTTCCTAAGCCAGGAATCAGACACAGCTAGGAAATCCGGGTTGGCAGAGTGTGCTAAAGCAGTGAATAAAACAAACTTAGGGAGGAGGCTTCTAATGTTAACATGCATCAAGCCATGGCTTTTACGGTTACAGAAGTCAACAAATGAGAGTGCCTGGGGAATGGGAGTGGAGCTAGGCGCTGCAGGGCCTGGATTAACCTCTACATCACCAGAGGAACCGATGAGGAGTAGGATAAGGGTATGGCTAAAGGCTATACGAACTGGTCATCTAGTGTGTTCAAAACAGAGTAAAAGGAGCAGATTTCTGGGCGCGGAAGAATAGATTCAAGGCTTAATGTACAGACAAGGGTATGGTAGGATGTGAATACAGTGGAGATAAACCTAGGCATTGAGTGACAATGAGAGAGGTTTTGTCTCTAGAGACACCATTTAAACTAGGTGAGGTCACTGCGTGTGTGGGAGGTGGAACAAAAGGGCTAGCTAAGGCATATTAAGCAGGGCTGGAGGCTCTACAGTGAAATAAGACAATCACTAACCAAAACAGCAATGGACAAGGCATATTGACATTAGGGAGAGGCATGAGTAACCGAGTGATTATAGGGTCCAGTGAGTAGCTAGTTGGGCTGGAGACACAGCGATTCAGACAGCTAGTGGGCCGGGGCTAGCAGGCTAGCAGAAGGGCCTTAGGAGGACGTCGCGATGGAAGAGTCTGTTGTAGCCCCCTCAGACGGTTACGTCGGCAAACCAGTTATGATAGATTGGCAGGGCTCCGTGTAGGCAGTAAAAGAGTCCAAGCCAATTGGCAAAATAGGCATTGTAGCCAAGAAATTGGCAGATGGACCTTTTCAGCTAAAAGTCCCAAATGCTCTAGACAGCTAGCGGGCCACGGCTAGCAAATGGGCCTTCAGGGGACGTCGCGACGGAGGAGCCTGTTGAAACCCCCTCGGGCGGATTACGTCAGTAGACTAGTCGTGATAGATCGGTGGGGCTCCGAGTCGGCAGTAAAAGGGGTCCAGGTCAATTGGCAAAATAGGTATTGTAGCCGAAGGAGTGACTGATAGACTTCTTCAGCTAGCTGGGAGATGGGCCTAGCACTAGGCTAGTTCCAGGCTAACTGGTGCTTGCTTCGGGACAGAGACGCAGTATAGAATACAATACAGTATATACTGTACATATGAAATGGGTGATGCAATATGTAAACACAATTTAAAAGTGACTAAGATACCGTAGAATAGTGTGCAGTTTATACATGAGATGAGTAATGCCAGATACGGAAACATTATTGAAGTGGCTAACGATCCATTTCTAAAAGTGGCCAGTGATTCCTAATCTACGTCTATAGGCAGCAGCCTCTGATGTGCTAGTGATGGCTGTTTAACAGTCTGATGGCCTTGAGATCGAAGCTGTTTTTCATTCTCTCGGTCCCAGCTTTGATGCACCTGTACTGACCTCGCCTTCTGGATGATAGCAGGGTGAACAGGCCGTGGCTTAGGGTGGTTGATGTCCTTGATGATCTTTTTGGCCTTCCTATAGCATCGGATGCTGTAGGTGTCCAGGAAGGCGGGAAGTTTGCCCCTGGTAATGCGTTGGGCAGATCGCACCACCCTCTGGAGAGCTTTGCGGCTGTGGGTGGTGCAGTTGCCGTACCAGGCGGTGATACAGCCTGACAGGATGCTCTCAATTGTGCATCTGTAAAAGTTTGTGAGGGTTTTAGGTGTTAAGCCAAATTTCTTTAGCCTCCTGAGGTTGAAGAGGTGCTGTTGCGCCTTCTTCACCACACTGTCAGCCTGATACCTCACACATTTCCTTAGTTTACTGAGCAAATGGCTATATTATTGTTTATTTCAGTTGAACTAAATGAAGTCTAGTGTTTTGTCTTCTTGGTTATCCAGTAGTTGATAAGACAAGCTGCCTCATAGATCATGTTGTTTTAACAGCCTTCTGTACTGTGTGTGCAGAGATTAATATTGGGGTGGTGTTAGTATGGCTAATAGTATGGCACCATTATCAAGGTGACTGTCCTTATTGGCTGTGACATGCTTTATTCCACATCATTGAACAGGGCAGCAGTAAAATACTCTGTCCCTGGGTACTACTGGGTAGGATGAGGTGCCAGATGGCCCTGCCACTAAACACTGTTAATCACAATACTACACATTCTAATACACACTCCAACATCGAGTGTTTGATTTTTACTCAAATGTGTGTTATGTTAATAGCAAAATATAGTTTAGGCAGTCTTTAATTTCATACTGGGATATGCTACCATCCCAGTAAAAAAACACCAGAGAGATACGGTATCTTATCAAACTGATATTCAGCAATACAACAAAAAAGAAATTCTCAGATCCCAGATAAAGAGAAGCGAGGCTGGCATGGTCTGACGAGTGCACTGAAGAACACAGAGAGGTTGGCCAGCATAGACCAAACAGACTGACACTAATGCCTGCCCCCCCATCTCCTCTACTCTCACATGGACTGCTTGCCTCTAGTCGTGTCTCTGTGTCTGCCCAGCTGCCTGGCTGTGTTTCTGTTACTCTGTAAACTTAGTCTATGAGGAGATAAGAGCAGCTCTGAAGTCTCTGTAAAGGCTAGCCTGCCTTCCATTTATGTACGTCATTTGGGGACAGTTTCTCCTCTGGGTAATTCCCGGGGACTGAGGAGGTTGACATTGGGGGCAGACAGGACAGGAAAGGGGAGCAGTGTGGTGGAGTGGAGTGCTGCTGTGCTGTGGGGAGGGAACATACTGTAAGTAGGAGCACGCAGAGCACACAGCCTTAATGGAGTGTTTATTTGGGGCAGAGCACCACACACAAAGTCAGGCCCACTAAAGAGGAGGGCCTTGGGGCAGCGAGCAGTGAATTCTAATGGTCCAGCTGCAAACAGGCAGCACCATTTAGCTTACTGATGGAACTTTACCCTACAGCACTCTGCAGACCTCCATGGGAAAATAATGCACACAAAGTGTTGCTTAAATCAGTCCATCTACATTATTCTGGGCTAACTTTCTAAACAGGTTGGCATGAATAATACATCCGGCAATGACAAAAACTATAGAATAATATGAATAACAAACACAACGACAGTACAAATGTCATGCTTAAACTAGTCTCCTGTGACAGACTTAACAGAAACGTAAACAAATGTCATCAAATCGAGTAGCTAGCTAGCGCACACAACAGTGGGTTCTGGGTTAAGAAATTATGCTTAAACTGATATGATGAGCTGTAGTCAGACATGCACCCAGTTGCACCTGACAACAGCTGAAATAAGTATTTCTATATACAGTATGTTCTCTATTGAAAGAGAATATTCAACACTCAAGCTTCCCTCCTCGTAACAGGCCCTTTAAAACTGGCAGATTGCTAATTTCAATTCCACTATGTTGGATATTGGGGCTGAAAGGGGACTGGGCTCAGTTGGAGTGATTATCTACTGTAGATCCATCTAGGCTCCCCTGTAGTTCTGATGGGGAAACCCCACCGCCACACACATACCAATAGCTGTGCTGTGACGCACTGTTCTCCTGCAGTGAAGGGCAGGATGGGTCGGAGACATACTGACTGCTCCTCATGGCTTCCTTCATATCTGAGATATGTGTTAGACTCAAGCAATTTCAAACAATACAACAAAGACACATAGATACATCTCTAGAAAATGTTAATGCGCTATATCTAGATTTCACAGCGTATTCTAAAGCACAAAAACCTACTATGTTATTACATGTGAAATATGCAGAAGGAACTGTTCCATGAATTATATGAGAGAGCGAGAGAAAGAAAAAGAGAGAAAGAGAAATAAAGAGAGAGAGAGCGAAAGAGAGAAAGAAAAAGAGAGAGAAAGAGAGCGAAAGGGAGAAAGAAAAAGAGAGAGAAAGAAAGAGAGAGAAGAGAGAGAGAGAGAGAAACCGTTTTAAATAGCCCCAGCAAAAGACCCCACTATCCATCCTGATGAAATACTGTATATGTTTTAAAATGTCAAGGGTAGGGAGAAAGGCTCCTCTTTAAATGCCTTCCAGAGTAGTCAGAGTGGATTACTCTCTCAGCACTGGCTGCTTTCTGCCTTGTCCTTTCTTCCCTCCCTGACCCTTTGTATAGAGTCAAGGCCAGCCCAGAAGGCACACTGACATTTCTGCTACTTTCTGAGAAACGTTCCTGGGGGTGCAGAGGCAGCAGAGAGGCAGCAGAGGAGAAAGGCAGAGATAGAGGAAGAGGAGCGGGGCAGAGAGAGAGGAAGAGGAGAGAGGCAGAGAGAGGCATAGAGGGAGGAAGAGGAGAGAGGCAGAGAGAGAGGAATAGAGGGAGGAAGAGGAGAGAGGCAGAGAGAGAGGCAGAGGAGAGAGGCAGAGAGCAGCACATAGGAGCAGAGGGCTTGTGTAACACACCACTGACCTCCTCCTGTGAACAACCATGACATCTACACAGCATGAACTATACTGTATACATCAGTGCCAACATATCCAGGGCCCATCTTACTAGCTAAGTGTACAGTATATCTCTATAATGTATTATAGCTAGTACAATATATAAACAGTGTGGAAATTGTCATCTGTGCAAAGAGCAGAATAAACACAAATGCATAGCGTACATCCTCGCATAGTCAGAATGCAGCACAGTGTTAATTCTTTTAATGCTACACATGCAAATCCCATTAATGTGAGCCTATTTTTTCATTTCTATAATCACCGCTTGAATGCCAGCAGTGTGACACACACCACAGTACAGCACAGCTCATCTTCTCTGGGGAGCTCTGTGTGTACGTGATGACATGGGGCAAAGCTGTCTCGCGCTCCCTCTCTCAGGTACAAATCAATTGGACTGAGACTCTTGGCATTTCAGCGAGTGAGAGCCAGAGGTATTTTTAGAGCACTTACCAAAGCCTGACATGTTTGATTCTGTTTCTTCACCCCCTCAGAGCTTCACACTCCTCCCTTTTCCTGCTGATCTCAGTCTCCTGAGAAGAATAAAATACTTGCTGTGTGTGGCTTCTCTGTTTTGTCAGGGCAAGACAATGACTTTAATTTAGTCATGCCACGGTATGACAACAGTGTCCTGAGAGAAAACCGACTGACAGTGAGACTAGTCAGTGGAGGACAGAGCCTTTCATTTATTCAGTGCTGTCTCAGAGTGTGTGTGTGCATGTGAGAGGGGGGGCAAGAGAGATAGAGGGAGGAAGAGTCCATTCAACTCCTTTCTTCTTCATCCACATACCATTATAAAGGTGTCAACCACCTGCCTCTCAAGTCTGTGAGACTCAACCTTTACACCGAATGTCCAACATAAGCAAGGAAAGACATGAATTAGCTTGGCCCTTCAGAGAGGTCTGGGTTATAATACCATGCTCTCTGCAGAGTCCCTTCTTTGAAACACAGTGAGACACAAGCTCAGACAAAGCCTCCATTTCCAGCAGCCCCTCTTCCACCAGGCCAGGCAGCATCCACCTGATAGCTGCTGATACTCCTTCCCCACATGAGGTGTGATTCCCAGTCAAGCCCCTGGGGTCTTTCAAAGCTGGTTTTCACACCACCCATATATCGATCAGCTGTATAATTGAGTTGTCAATTGAACGACAACGCGTAGTTACAGAGAACAACAATACGTAGTTGCAGAGAACAACAATACGTAGTTGCAGAGAACAACAACGCGTAGTTACAGAGAACAACAACACGTAGATACAGAGAACAACAACACGTAGTTACAGAGAACAACAATACGTAGTTACAGAGAACAACAACGCGTAGTTACAGAGAACAACAACGCGTAGTTACAGAGAACAACAACACGTAGTTACAGAGAACAACAATACGTAGTTACAGAGAACAACAATACGTAGTTACAGAGAACAACAACGCGTAGTTACAGAGAACAACAACACGTAGTTACAGAGAACAACAATACGTAGTTACAGAGAACAACAATACGTAGTTGCAGAGAACAACAACACGTAGTTACAGAGAACAACAATACGTAGTTGCAGAGAACAACAACACGTAGTTACAGAGAACAACAACGCGTAGTTACAGAGAACAACAACGCGTAGTTACAGAGAACAACAATACGTAGTTGCAGAGAACAACAACACGTAGTTACAGGGAACAACAATACGTAGTTGCAGAGAACAACAATACGTAGTTGCAGAGAACAACAACACGTAGTTACAGAGAACAACAACGCGTAGTTACAGAGAACAACAACGCGTAGTTACAGGGAACAACAACACGTAGATACAGAGAACAACAATACGTAGTTACAGAGAACAACAATACGTAGTTACAGAGAACAACAACACGTAGTTACAGAGAACAACAACACGTAGATACAGAGAACAACAACACGTAGTTACAGGGAACAACAATACGTAGTTACAGAGATCAACAACACGTAGTTACAGAGATGTGAAAATAGCTGTAGGCGGGGCTCCCCATCCAACCTGACAGAGCTTGAGAGGATCTGCAGAGAAAAATGGGAGAAACTCCCCAAATACAGGTGTACCAAGCTTGTAGCGTCATACCCACAAGACTCGAGGCTGTAATCGCTGCCAAAGGTGCTTCAACAAAGTACTGAGTAAAGGGTCTAAATACTTATGTAAATGTGATATTTCAGTTATGTTTTTTTTTTATACATTTGCAAAAATGTATAAAAAACTATTTTTGCTTTGTCATTATGGGGTATTGTGTGTAGACGGATGGGGGGACGATGACATTTTCTTCCATTTTAGAATAAGGCTGTAACGTAACAAAATGTGGTAAAAGTCAAGGGGTCTGAATACTTTCCGAATGCACTGTACATACGTGTGCCATTCAGAGGGTGAATGGGCAAGACAAAATATTGAAGTGAGAATTAATCCATTGCTTCTGCCTGGCACCTTCTAGGGTATGGTAGGTAGGTGCCAGGCAGAAGCAATGGATTCATTCTCAGGTGTACTGCCTGGTACAATATAACATCTTTATATCAGCATTGACCTTTTACTAGGTCCAGGTGTCACCTTAAAATAAGTCCCCATCAAACAAACAAGGGCAAATTGAAAGCCCTAGTGTTGTTATTTCTAGCGGCAACGTTAATACAATCCAGAGCTTCCTTTTCAATGTGTCGACACATTTGACAGGCTTGAACACATCAAAACTCATGTCCTAACTGTGAACAGCTGATGGCCTACGTCAATACTATTTCCTTCTGGTCTTCAGTAGATTGAGCTCCAGCTAACTGATTGCTGTGAAGTGTTAATGAGGAATGTGCTTGTTACTGTAGGCATGCTGTGATTGAAAGGGTGCAGAGGAAGTGCAGCTGGATATTCTAAGATTAGAGTGTAGAACTAAAATGGATTTGAACTGTTTCAATGTGTTCTACTACTGTACACTCCCTGGTGGAATGGAACGAGATCCCTAGACAGGACTACAATAAACATTAGTATAGCCCCCAGAAGATCACAGCAAATGAAGCATATGAAAACACATTCATTTGCACATCATTCATTTCAACCTGAGTTTTCCCTATATTACAGAAAAATGCATATACTGTCACTTTGTAATAGAAAGTTACTTGTTTAATCTACCTGGTTTGTATGAATGGTTATCTAAAAAAAAAGTGATTTTTATGGAATAGGATTCTATGTTGGTCGAGCTTTTGAGTTGGCACAGGGCTTCTGTAGCAACATGTCTGAGGCAGAGAGGAAGGGTTCCAAAGAGTAGTGACTACAATATTTGTCTCAAACACCTATTTTTCAGTGGCAGTTGATGAGCCTATAATTGACTAAATATACCCAGAATTTTTTTAATTGATTTTTTATTTCATTTGACTTAAATGAGACGAGACACAATCTGACTACTAAATGGACTGGAAAATAGTTTTTGGAGAGATTGAGAGTTTTTCAGTGATAAACCCATTAATATTAGCAGCGCCGTTCTGTGTAGCAGTGGAAAGGTCGCACCAGACCCGGCACTCATCAGCTGCGTGGGAGCAGCGTGGGTGTGGGCAGACAGGTGTCCTGCTTCGTCTCCCATTATACACATCGTGAGGGCAACTCTCATGCTTTTCCGTAGCTAACCAGTCACCCCAGCCTTCTAGTTAGCTACCCTTTGCCTGGTTAAGAAACACAAGCTGGTCGATTAAATTAAAAACAATAGCTGCATTGAGTTTAATAGTAAAGCAGAAAAGTAGCCCGTCTTTGAATTTGTAGTCTCACTCAACTCTCCCACTTTCCCCACTGCAATTCATAGCCAGGTTCTGTAGCCAATTCTCCATCTTTTCCTCTGAGAAAATGGCTTGAGAGATTACTGTTCAAAAGATATGACCCATCATTTATTTCTATCGGCATTGCCGGGAGGCATTTTTCATTCATCAAGCATATCGCGGGCCGTTCTAAAACTAGGATTCTAGCTAACAACCAGGGGCACGTTCGGCAGGACGCAACGTTTTTGAACTTTCAGATAGAAATATGCTATATAGAACAAAAATGCCTCTGACATGTTCAATTAAGCAATAAGGCACGAGGGGGTGTGGTATGGTTCTTATGCACAACGCATCGGCGGAGTGCCTGGACACAGCCCATTAGCCGTGGTATATTGGCCAAATACCACAAACCCACGAGCTGCCTTATTGCTATTATAAACTGGTTACGTAATTAGAGCAGTAAAAATAAACGTTTAGTCATACCCTTGATATATAGGGTCTGATATACCACGGCTGTCAACCAATCAACATTCAGGACTCGAACCACCCAGTTTATAATATGGAGTAACATTGTCTCTATTCATGGAATTTCCTATCTGCAACATTCAAGAACGTTTTGCAACTGAACGTGGCCCTGGTAACATTACCAGTAGCATACAGCCAAAGCAACGCTGGAATTGCTTCAGAACAAAAATGTGAAAGTCCTTGAGTGGCCCAGACTTGAATCCCATTGAAAATCTATGGAAAGACTTGAAGATTGCTGTTCACCACCGCTCCCCATTTAACTTAACAGAGCTTGAGAAAATCTGCAAGGAATAATGGGAGAAAAGCCGACTCAAAGATGTAATCACCACCAAAGGTGCTTCTACAAAGTCTTGACTCAGTGGTGTGAATACTTATGTAAATGAGATATTTCTGTTCATTTTTAATACATTTGCAAAAATGTGTAAAAACATGCTTTCACTTTGTCATTATGGGTAATTAATTTTGAATTCACGCTGTAACACAACAAAGTGTAGAATAAGGCAAGGGGTATGAATACTTTCTGAAGGCACTGCAGCTTAATGAGGCAATACAAATGTGATGTGACTAAAATTAAAGGGCATTTAGTTGACTAAAGTGGCCCGCTCTTTTTGTCATTTTGACAATAATTTGACTAAATCATTATTAAAAGGACAAAAATGTGACTAAGACTTAATGATATTTTAGTCTAGACCAAAACATTTTTATAGAGTGCCACTGCTTTGACCCATACATGCTCTTTAACCTTGTGTTGCTTACCCCAGGCAACTGAGAGTTGCTATGACTGCATCATTAACCACCCCTATCCGGCACAACCAGTCTACCAAGTTTAATTATGCATGTGTGCATGCATGCATGAGTGTGTATGTGTGTATGTAAGTGTGTGTCTGTGAATGTGTGTGCATACTGTATGTGGTTATGAGTAGAGAGGGTTGCATTCTTTCATTTCTGTCATTTCCATCTACATTATTAACTATGAGTGAATCACACACGCCCACCGCAATCAGCTCTGTCTCTGTGTCCCTGGACTGCCACTATAATGTGTGCAGTTTTTATAACCAGACGGCTTGACATCGGGCTAAGCGCTAGGAATATTTCACACACACTCAGCTCAGGCCCATTTGTTTGGAACACACCAGCCAATGTTCAATTAAACATCCCTCCAATAAAAGACTCAAATGGCTGCCGTTCTGAGTAATGAGCTCCAAGATAAAGTGTATAGGCGTTTACTGCACATTAAATGAAGACAGATGAGGGAGACGGACGCCCTTAAGCTGGATCTATTGTTGAGGCCACAATGACATTAATATAAATACATACACAACAGAGGATAAACAGTATAGTGAAATATTTCCTCCGTGTCCGCCCACATGTACTATGTGTTTTCCAGACTGTGTGACCGTGTGTGACCGTTTGTTAGTGTGTGACCGTGTGTTAGTGTGTGACTGTGTGTGTAGGTTACTATGTGAGCCAGGGAAAAAATAGACATGGATGGGTTCCCGGTATGTGAGTCTCCTGTTGTAATCAGGCACCATATGTCTTAATTGTGCAAGATATGGTAGCACTCCAGCACTGAGAGACAAGGGGGAGGAGAGAGAGGCACTGTGATATCTATAGAAACACAATACAGTACAGGCAAGCAAAATAACAACAGCACTAGTAAACTGGTTTTAGCAGGGGTCATAACTTGAATCATATTGTATAGGACGTTCCTACACAGTATGAAGAGCATTGTGGCAAGTAGGGTTGTATCAGAGCAGAGCACTCATAACAACAGTGCATGATGCCACAACAGTGACCTGTCGTAATGATCTGTAGTTCAGCACCATGGAGAGCACTCATGTTGACAGATCAGAGATAGTCACTGAATTTACAAACATTAAGAACACCTTCCTAATATTGAGCTGCCCATTCACCCTCTGAATGGCATACATACACAATACATGTCTCAATTGTCTCAAGGCTTAAAAGCTGTCTCTTCCCCTTCATCTATACTGATTGAAGTGGATTTAACAAGTTACATCAATAAGGGATCATAAGGGATAATAGCTTTCACCTGAGGGATCATATGGGATCAAAGCTTTCACCTGATTATTGCATTGTTGGGTTTTGAGTTTGCAAGAAAGCCATTTCATGTTACTTGTGCATGTGACATAGAAACTTTACATTTGACAAACTTGACACTTGATTCACCTGGTCTATGTCATGGAAAGAGCAGGTGTTCATAATGTTTTGTACACAGTGTAGAGATTTGCCATCTATCCTGTGGTGGTTTCCTCAGGCTCTCCTCTGGTTGGGCTGCTGTGGCCTCAAAGCATCTTACGGAGGATGTCCCTCCTGGGTGGCAGGACCTCTCACCCCTGTCCCCTTGTCCTCTACCAGTCCTCTTTGCATAATCAACGGCACAGTTCAGACACTGATTTAGTGAATCTCTTCCCTTCCATTCTCAGCCCTTTTATCTGCTGCTATCTTGCCATGTAAATGAGAAAAGCCTATGTTTATTTTCTGTGTGAGAGTGCAGGGGTACGTTTCCTTTCTATCTCACCCTCACAATCTCTCTATGCATCATGCATAATAATGGCTCCTAATCCTGAGAGAGAGAAGAGAGCGAGAGAGAGCGCAAGAGAGAGAGCGTTATCTGTTTTCTCAGCCTTGTCTCGAGGAGTACTGTGGCACATTTAGGGATGAAAGATGCTTGGATAATATCAGTCTGATCCATTAAACATTATTCATTTTGCCTCCTGTGCTCAATGTGATATGGGCATGGTTAACCTTGTCTCTAATTATGCCATTGAATTTTAATCACATAAACAAATATGCTGTCAAAATACTGGAACCATTCAGCGGTAGTCATTCAAATGTACTGAGGCAGGTAGTCACACACAGTGCCAGAACATTTGACCTTTACTGAAGGAGTAACACACAGAATCACACGGTACTTCATCAGATTTTCAGCTAATTTGTTGCCTCTCAAAATGCCAATGCTGCAGCCGAAGATAAATTGTACACACACAACAGAAGTGGCTAGGAGACACACTCTCCTTGTTGTTCTTTGTATCCCTGCCTTCCCTCTGCAGCTGGTAGAGGAGGGTTCGGGAAGCTCTGTATGTGCTAACTCCACAGCGAAGATGGAAGACAGAGTTGGCTCTGATGGGAGGCAGTAGCTTGCAACTGCGCTGCACTGCGCTCTAAACCACTTCAAAGAGGATCCCCCTGTTACCTAACACCACAGCCCAGGCAGCTCCACTCAGGATCCACACAGCAGCACTGACTACAGGTTTCATACCCCCAGCCCAAACAGACAGTAATCCAGCACAGCCCAGCGAGCAGTAATGATCAGAAATCATTTGAAATGGCAGAGTAAGTTACATAACTGCACAGCTTAGGTCTGCGTGCGTGGGCGCAGATGCCTGCTCTGTTAATACTCTACTCGTCTGACTGGTGTGTGTTGTGTATGTGTCCCTCAACCCCTCCCTGCTTCTATCTGCTCCCCTGTGAGTCCTGTAGGAACCTCAGCTGCACAGAGACACACACACACTGTGATACTCACACAGACTGGAGCATCGAGAGGGAAAGAAAGAAAAAGAAGAAGAAAAAAAAGAAGAAAAAAAACGTTATTGAAAAATCAACATCCCAATTAGAATTTGGACCAAAATATTTGACAGTGTAATCCTACCAATAGCTCTTTGCGGAAGTGGACTTTAAAATGTGGGACAAATATCCAATTGAAGACCTACATGCAGAATTATGTTGGAAAATTCTACATATCCAAAGAAATGCATCACCTAATGCATGTAGGGCCGCTTTCCTTCGGTAAATGAAAATACAAAATATATCGTAACAATTTTGGCCACACCTAAATTCAAGTCCAAATTCAAGTCTCCAATTTAAAGAACTTCAAACCCAAGAGCTGAGCCCAGAAACGAGCCCTCTCAGTCAACTGGTGTTGGACCTAACCAACCAAGCTGACACCAGCACTGCTTCAAAATAAAGAATTCAAACAAACAAAATCTCAAAGCCGACTAAATTGCTATCTGGCCCTATACAGGGAATATGATTGGCTGATTATCTCTACTCTGTCAGAGATGCGAAGCAGCAGTGGCGACCAGTCATCCATAAAAGCACAGAAATAGTGTCCACTGCTTGTATACTTTGTATTTTGGCGAATGTAGTACAACATCCGGAAACTTTTGGCATACTAACGCTATCCATACTATGACCAATAAGCATACTACATACTCAATTTACATTACAAATAGTATGGTTATTGCGGTTAGTATGAGTATTCGAACACAGCTCATGGTTTGTATGCGGCTTTACTATTGTCCACTACTCAACTATATATTTTTTTACATTTGTTGGCAACCCGATATGTGACTCGTATTAACGCCAAAATAACATACCAAACAAGCAAGCAAAAACTTTTTTTGTATGTTGTTTTTTTTGTTCCTAAAAATGTGGCGCTCAAAACAGTTGGCGCTTTTGTTTGCTTGCTTGTTTGGTATGTTATTTTGGCGTTAATACGAGTCACATATCGGGTATGGATAGCGTTAGTATGCCAAAAGTTTCCGGATGTTGTACTACATTCGCCAAAATACAAAGTATACAAGCAGTGGACACTATTTCTGTGCTTTTATGGCCCATAATGCAATTCTTCCAAAATGGGAGTGGTTTCACAACGTTTTCAAAAAAGAATTTTAACCAGGCAAGTCAGAAGAGCTGGTCACATGACCAGTTGTGGGCTCATGGCTGTGCTTTATAGTCATTTTTATTTTACCTTTATTTAACTAGGCAAGTCAGTTAAGAACAAATTCTTATTTAAAATGACGGCTTAGGAACAGTCGGCTTAGGAACAGTGGGTTAACTGCCAATGTTCAGCGACAGAACGACAGATATTTACCTTGTCAGCTCGGGGATTCGATCTAACAACCTTTCAATTACTGGGCTAACCCTCACTACTAGGCTACCTGCCGCCCCGATTTGAAGAAAATGGCGGAAAATATGCAGCCGAAGTCCGACGAAAGCCGATACAAATTCATTGCTGTTAACTGTTAAGAAAAAGTAGAGCAATGTAATAAAGTAATTACTTTTCTAATAAGTTACGCTACACGTTATGTTGGCTACGCTATCCTTACAAATCTCATTGCATATCATTACAGCAGTAGGTACCGGTATTTTAGCTAGTTACCTAAAGTTTGGCTACTAATACATCGAACTTGCCCATATATTAACTATACGCTATCTAACTACCCAACTTTTATTGACTTGATTATTCACGTCAGCTAAGTGGTATAGTTGTGTGCGTTCTAAATTGACATATATTCGTTCTGGCTCTCTACTCGGATATCAGAGCACCGAGTGAGCCAGAGCGCAGAATAACTCATGAAATTACGAATATGGCCGGTGTCAGTAAACGTCAGCAAAAAAACGTAATTAAATTGTTGCTAGCAGCACAGGTACAGTCACCAACGCTCTTGATAACATGAAAACAGTCCAACCAGCTTTGCTAGGGCGAGTAAAATGGTCAGTGTGAGGTGTTCTCTCAGTTGTGTCTGGAAGTAGCTAGCCAGTCAGCTTATGTCAGCTCATTCATGCCCGGATCTCACAGCTAGCTAGCTGCTATCCGTGTGACTATCGGCCTTCGTCGATTCCGGAGCAAACATCAATTGTTCCGGAGCTAGCAAGCTCCGTCAATCACTCCTGAGTTCCATCAATCGCACCTGGGCTGCAGTCGCCTATCCGGACCCGTTTTGCTGCCTTCGCGGAGCCCCACCGGGCCTTCACAACTGGACTGCCGACGTTATCTACCCGAAGGAGTTATTCGGCTGGCTCCTCCGTCGCGACGTTACCTGAACGCCCATCTGCGGCCTGCTAACCGTTAGCTGTCTTACCGGCTGCTATCTGAATAGACAATCGGACAATTTTTTTATTATTATTATTATGTTTTCTTCTTGGGCCTCTATAACTATATCTATTGTTTTTATTTTTGTTGTTGTGTGATTTGGATTGATCCCCTCTACCACACGGAACCCCACTAATCTACTGACGGAGCGCAGGAGGTGGCTAACAACAGACCTCCATCCTATGCTAGCTTGCTACCGATGCCCTGGCTAGCTGTCTAAATCACCAACCAACCTCTCCACTCACCGGACCCTTTTGATCACTCGACTAAGCATGCCTCTCCTTAATGTCAATATGTCTTGTCCATTTCTGTTCTGGTTAGTGTTTATTGGCTTATTTCACTGTAGAGCCTCTAGTCCTGCTCACTATACCTTATCCAACCTATTAGTTCAACCACCCACACATGCAATGACATCTCCTGGTTTCAACGATGTTTCTAGAGACAATATCTCTCTCTTCATCACTCAATACCTAGGTTTACCTCCACTGTATTCACATCCTACCATACATTTGTCTGTACATTATACCTTGATGCTATTTTATCACCCCCAGAAACCTCCTTTTAATCTATGTTCCAGACGTTCTAGACGGCCAATTCTCATAGCTTTTAGCCGTACCCTTATTCTACTCCTCCTATGTTCCTCTGGCGATGTAGAGGTGAATCCAGGCCCTGCAGTGCCTAGCTCCACTCCTATTCCCCAGGCGCTCTCTTTTGACGACTTCTGTAACCGTAATAGCCTTGGTTTCATGCATGTTAACATTAGAAGCCTCCTCCCTAAGTTTGTTCTATTCACTGCTTTAGCACACTCTGCCAACCCGGATGTTCTAGCTGTGTCTGAATCCTGGCTTAGGAAGACCACCAAAAACACTAACACTAACTCAAAAAAGTTCTGGGACACTGTAAAGTCCATGGAGAATAAGAACACCTCCTCCCAGCTGCCCACTGCACTGAAGATAGGAAACACTGTCACCACTGATAAATCCACCATAATTGAGAATTTCAATAAGCATTTTTCTACGGCTGGCCATGCTTTCCACCTGGCTACTCCTACCCCGGACAACAGCACTGCACCCCCAACAGCAACTCGCCCAAGCCTTCCCCATTTCTCCTTCTCCCAAATCCATTCAGCTGATGTTCTGAAAGAGCTGCAAAATCTGGACCCCTACAAATCAGCCGGGCTAGACAATCTGGACCCTTTCTTTCTAAAATTATCTGCCGAAATTGTTGCCACCCCTATTACTAGCCTGTTCAACCTCTCTTTCGTGTCGTCTGAGATTCCCAAAGATTGGAAAGCAGCTGCGGTCATCCCCCTCTTCAAAGGGGGGGACACTCTTGACCCAAACTGCTACAGACCTATATCTATCCTACCGTGCCTTTCTAAGGTCTTCGAAAGCCAAGTCAACAAACAGATTACCGACCATTTCGAATCTCACCATACCTTCTCTGCTATGCAATCCGGTTTCAGAGCTGGTCATGGGTGCACCTCAGCCACGCTCAAGGTCCTAAACGATATCTTAACCGCCATCGATAAGAAACATTACTGTGCAGCCGTATTCATTGATCTGGCCAAGGCTTTCGACTCTGTCAATCACCATATCTTCATCGGCAGACTCGACAGCCTTGGTTTCTCAAATGATTGCCTCGCCTGGTTCACCAACTACTTCTCTGATAGAGTTCAGTATGTCAAATCGGAGGGTCTGCTGTCCGGACCTCTGGCAGTCTCTATGGGGGTGCCACAGGGTTCAATTCTTGGACCGACTCTCTTCTCTGTATACATCAATGAGGTCGCTCTTGCTGCTGGTGAGTCCCTGATCCACCTCTACGCAGACGACACCATTCTGTATACTTCCGGCCCTTCTTTGGACACTGTGTTAACAACCCTCCAGGCAAGCTTCAATGCCATACAACTCTCCTTCCGTGGCCTCCAATTGCTCTTAAATACAAGTAAAACTAAATGCATGCTCTTCAACCGATCGCTACCTGCACCTACCCGCCTGTCCAACATCACTACTCTGGACGGCTCTGACTTAGAATACGTGGACAACTACAAATACTTAGGTGTCTGGTTAGACTGTAAACTCTCCTTCCAGACCCATATCAAACATCTCCAATCCAAAGTTAAATCTAGAATTGGCTTCCTATTTCGCAACAAAGCATCCTTCACTCATGCTGCCAAACATACCCTTGTAAAACTGACCATCCTACCAATCCTCGACTTTGGCGATGTCATTTACAAAATAGCCTCCAATACCCTACTCAACAAATTGGATGCAGTCTATCACAGTGCAATCCGTTTTATCACCAAAGCCCCATATACTACCCACCATTGCGACCTGTACGCTCTCGTTGGCTGGCCCTCGCTTCATACTCGTCGCCAAACCCACTGGCTCCATGTCATCTACAAGACCCTGCTAGGTAAAGTCCCCCCTTATCTCAGCTCGCTGGTCACCATAGCATCTCCCACCTGTAGCACACGCTCCAGCAGGTATATCTCTCTAGTCACCCCCAAAACCAATTCTTTCTTTGGCCGCCTCTCCTTCCAGTTCTCTGCTGCCAATGACTGGAACGAACTACAAAAATCTCTGAAACTGGAAACACTTATCTCCCTCACTAGCTTTAAGCACCAACTGTCAGAGCAGCTCACAGATTACTGCACCTGTACATAGCCCACCTATAATTTAGCCCAAACAACTACCTCTTTCCCAACTGTATTTAATTTTAATTTATTTATTTATTTTGCTCCTTTGCACCCCATTATTTTTATTTCTACTTTGCACATTCTTCCATTGCAAAACTACCATTCCAGTATTTTACTTGCTATATTGTATTTACTTTGCCATCATGGCCTTTTTTGCCTTTACCTCCCTTCTCACCTCATTTGCTCACATTGTATATAGACTTATTTATACTGCATTATTGACTGTATGTTTGTTTTTACTTCATGTGTAACTCTGTGTCGTTTTATCTGTCGAACTGCTTTGCTTTATCTTGGCCAGGTCGCAATTGTAAATGAGAACTTGTTCTCAACTTGCCTACCTGGTTAAATAAAGGTAAATAAATAAATAAATGTGCTTCACTGCCGTTATGGTTAGCAGAATGCTCGGATCAACCCCTACTCCTCGGCCAGAGCGTTCAGTGTGCCCTCTCAACGCTCCTAGATGGAAACGCTCTGAATTTACAAAAAGGACAATCTGGCAACGCTCTGAATTTACAAAAGCGCACTCTGGCACTCCATGTTGAATTTACGAACACACTCGAAGTGTCTTGCAAGTAATTTGTTGTGCTAGCAAGAGATTGCATAGCAACAGCATGAACTTCTGGTAGACAGCCATACTATGCTGAAAGGATACCGTTCGTTTACAGTGTACTAAAATAAACTAATAGTATGTAGTATATACTCATTAAGTATGTAGTATACAGTATGTTAGTATGGGTACTCGAACACAGCTATGGTCTCTTTTTTGTTTTCTTGAGTAAGGCAGCTCCAAAATGCAGGCGTTTCAGCCTAGCTCAGTGCTTCCTGTGGTGGTGGGGCAAGCCAACAGAAAATAGGAGCGTTGTGCCGTGATTGGCTCAGTGATCTGTCACTACCAAGTCTAAGTCCTTAGTAGGGGTAGACATCGAAAATTCAAGGCCTTTGGACCCTAACAGAGTTACATTAGTAGTGCCCTTCCAAGAAGGCTCAAGGTCACTGGCCACGGATAAAATGACATCAAATCTATTTATATGCACATTAGCTTTGATTGATGTCAACATCTTACTTTCAAAATCTTAGTTAGCAGTCATCATCATGAATCAAGTCAACAATCTACTGACAAATCCTTTTTAATCCTTGTCATATGAAGATAAATTATAGGTAAAACGTGTCAGTGCTCATCGGCCATTGGGCATAAACATTGCACAACAAGTTGGAAATTGCAAATTCAACAATGAGTGGTTGGAAGGAATAGGTGACAGTGGCTAACTGCAAGTATTGGAACTGTGAAGTCTGGAATAAACGAGCTCACACTGGGAAAATGTATTTGGATTGATTTTCATCCAATTCAGATTTGTAAATCCGGCCTCTCTCTCTTTGTTGACAAATTTGCCCACAAAGGACCGCCGTGCCACCTTCCTGTTCAAGTGGGTGAGTCTAAAAATGTGTTATATGCTGCTGCATAAATTATGTAATATACCAGGGAGATATGTACACTGTAGCTAAAAAAGAAATACTAAGTGTATGTTGTGTAGTAAGCTGTTAGTAGCCCACCCTTATAATTTTGTCTATTTTCACCTCTTAATTTCGCCTAAAGTTACGGTTCTGACTCAGTGTAGCCTATAACCTGTTTTTGAGAAATGTAATCATCGAATATTGTAAGAGCTTTCATTGTCTGCTTATATGCCCCCTTTATTCATCCTACGATTCTGACTTGGTATACAGGGAGAACACTGTAATAACGGCCCATGTTCTGAATTCTGTCCCTGAACATTTCAAAAGTGCTGAACAAATAGTTATATTGGCTACGTCCGTCCTGGCTCGCTCATTAATGTCTTAAATCGAAATGACGGATTGCCTCATACGCTTGTCGTCCCCTTATGCCATAGTTTGTACATCTCAATTGTCATTAAAAACCACCTTTGTTTAAGCAAGTCAGCCATATCAGCTATGTTTTTTTTAAAGGCAGTAAATTAGTCTGAATGAACTGTTTCGCTGCCAGACAAGGTTCCGCTGATAGTGGTAAGGTGTTGGGACTGCTGATGGGACTCTGCTGTTGGGACAGCTTTAAGTAGGCCCAAACAGTTTGTGGGCACCATTTGTCACCGTTATAGTACAATTAATGTATTGTTTAGTATTGTGTTGTGTAGTGGCTTTGCTGGCATGCATTTTTTTGCCCCACCAATATTTATCATGATACATTCGCCATTGCGAAGCAGAGACAGATGCTTACCAAGTACAGGCTGAGTGACCACCAATTGACAATATAAACTGGCAGACATAAAAATACATTTCGAGACAGAGATGCACTTTCAGCTTTACTGTGAGAAATATTTCTCACCAAGAGATTCATTATTCGCAGAAATTACTATGTTATCTTATTAAACCCTGAGGAGAAAAAAAATACTAATGGATGAAGGAGCAACGGTCTTGCAACCAAATACTGTGTGTATTTGTCTGCCATAGCCTGAGGGACACTGAATCATAATAACAATAGTAGCATGCCTATTTTCCATGTTTAGCCTTTTATTGTCCATATTATTTATTATATTTCTACTATTGACTGTTACCATTTTGTTGTTATTTCTATTATTTCTATTTGAATTATTATTTACTACCATTTATATTATTATTCTTCATTATTTTATTACAATGTACAGTATATTGTATACATTGTTGCTTTGGCAATATTGGCACAATGTTTTTCTTACCATTAAAGTAGCCATTGAATTTGAGAGAGAGATGGACAGAGAGAGATGGACTGAGATAGTGAAAGAGGGACAGAAAGTGTGTGTGTGTGTGTAAGAAAGGACGAGAGAGTGAGAGAAAGATAGCAAACAGGGTAAAGCATAAAAGAGAGAGAAAGAGAGATGGGAGAAATAGACACATGTAAGGAGGCACGATTTACAGTATAAGCCCTTCAACTCTGCAGCATTTTAGCCTGGGTATCAGTATGGCTTTAGCCCTTATCGAGGACGTACAGTATTAAGCGTCATGTAGTAGCAGTAGTAGTAGTAGCAGTAGCAGCAGAAGTAGTTGTAGTAGTGGTAGCAGCAGTAGTTGTAGTAGTGGTAGCAGCAGTAGTAGTAGCAGCAGTAGTAGTAGCAGTAGTAGTAGCACCAGTAGTAGCAGTAGTAGTAGCAGTAGTAGCAGCAGTTGTAGAGATAGTAGCAGCAGCAGTAACATTAGTAGCAGCAGTAGCAGCAGCAGTAGCAGAAGCAGTACTTGTAGTAGTAACAGTAGTAGTAGCAGTAGTGGTAGTAGTAGCCGCAGAAGCAGTAGTAGTAGTGGTAGTAGCATAAGCAGTAGTAACAGTAGTGGTAGTAGCAGAAGCAGTAGTAGTAGCAGAAGCAGTAGTGGTAGTAGTAGCAGAAGCAGTAGTAGTAACAGTAGTAGTAGCAGAAGCAGTAGTGGTAGTAGTAGCAGAAGCAGTAGTAGTAGCAGAAGCAGTAGTAGTAACAGTAGTGGTAGTAGTAGTAGTAGCAGAAGCAGTAGTGGTAGTAGTAGCAGAAGCAGTAGTAGTAACAGTAGTAGTAGCAGAAGCAGTAGTGGTAGTAGTAGTAGCAGTAGCAGTACCATTAGCAGAAGCATTAGCAGCAGTAGCAGAAGCACCAGTAGAAGCAGCAGTAGCAGCAGTTTTACAGCAACACTAGAAACAACGGCCCCAGCATACTGCAGTCAGAATCCAAATGAAGCCACTTTTACCAGGGTCTGGCCTCTCCTCTCCAAGCCACTGAGTGAACACTACCTGCCTGCAGATGGGTTCTCAGACACCACAGCAAGGGAGGAGAGAGAGGAGAGAGGAAAATAACACACTGTAAGTGAAGGGAGGAGCAATGACGAGCAACTGGGTGGGGAGAAAGGTGAAAAAATGATCTAGGGACAGATATAAACAGACATAGTATTGGAAAAGAGGAGAGAAGGGGAGATGAGTAGGGCATTGGAGGAGAACAGAAAGGAAATAATAGAATATAAATTGCTAGGAGGGAGTATAAGACCAATAGCCAAAGCTCAATGGTGTAAAACACTTAATAATACTTTAAATGACTACTTAAGTAGTATTTTGGGTTATATGTACTTTACTATTTATATAACTTTTACTTCACTATTTTCCTGAAGAAAATCATGTACTTTTTACTCAATACAATTTTCCTGACACCCAAAAGTACTCGTTACTTTTTGAATGCTTAGCAGGACAGGAAAATGGTCCAATTCACACACTTCTCAAGAGAACACCCCTGGTCATCCCTACTGCCTGGCTGACTGCCTCTGATCTGGCAGACTCACTAAACACACATGCTTCGTTTGTAAATTATGTCTGATTGTTGGAGTGTGCCCCTGACTATCTGGAAAAATTCAAATAGAAAATTATGCCATCTGTTTTGCTTAATATGAGGATATTGAATTGATTTATACTTTTACTTTTGATACTTAAGTATATTTAAAATCAAAAACATTCAGACTTTTACTCTAGTAGTATATTACTGGGTGAATTTTACTTATGGCATTTTCTATTAAAGGTATCTTTAGTTTTACTCAAGTATGACAGTTGGGTACTTTTTCCACCACTGCCAAAGCTATAGTAGGGCTGGCCGGCTGGCTGGGAGGAATAAGAGGTCAATTATGGTGACAGAGGACTGAACGCCATTTACCTGTGGCTGCCTCTGGGGAGAATGCTCAAATTCAGATAATCCCAGGACATGACCACTAAGCATTCAGATGAGACTTTGACCTTATATTAATGGAAAGCAAACAATGAGTCATAAGCCACCAGAGACTACTGAAGAGCAGACAGGCAGAGGGAGAATGTACAACTACAACATGTACAGTTAGCTGTTCATCACACCTGAGGTCAAATGACTAGGATATGCTGCTACAAGACAAAACAGCTCTTTAAGAGAGCAAGATGTGATTAGGTTCAGGTTGGTAGCATGGTCAACTGAGAATGTGTGAGTGTTTTTACATGGGAACATGTTTTGTCGATTAAGGCTCACACAGAGAACATCTGATGACTAGCTTCATTATAGCCTTGTTCCCACTCCCTCCCAACACTACATCCTACTCAGACACTCAGAGGCTTACTCACCATCACACCATGACAATTCAAACCTCTGCAGACGCACAGTCTGTTCACAAGGTAAACACACACGTTCAACAACAGCTCATCATTTCTCTGTGCACAGTAACATCTCCGGTAATCACATAACCAATCCACAGCACTGATCTATCTCCATTCTCCAGTGTTCACAGCTCCCCAGCTGAGGCTGACTCAGTTATTGTGCCAGCGGGGCAGTGCATTAGAGTGGGCAGTAGCGAGCCAGCCAGGTAGATGAGTTAGCTGCTGAGGGGAGGTTGGTAGGTATTGACTCACTGTTCTCTCGCTGAGTAGGAAGGACACTGTGTTCATCACATCAGCCCAGCCCCAGGAGAGGAGAGGAGAGGAGAGGAGAGGAGAGGAGAGGAGAGGAGAGGAGAGGAGAGGAGAGGAGAGGAGAGGAGAGGAGAGGAGAGGAGAGGAGAGGAGAGGAGAGGAGAGGAGAGGAGAGGAGAGGAGAGGAGAGGAGAGGAGAGGAGAGGAGAGGAGAAATAGTAAAAAATAAATAAAAATAAGAATACATAAAGTAAGTGGCAGTAGAATATAATACATTTTTAGCATCAGTATAATACAGGAAGGAACTATTTATAGTCCAACATTTACACGTGTATTGGGGGAAGGGGGGGAATGGGGGGGTAAATGCATAAATTGAGAAGTTGGTAGCTGCCGTTGTGATGTGTGCTAAGGTGTGGATAATCAGAGCAGGTGGTCAGTCCAAGTGTTCAGCAGTCTGATGGCTTGTAGATAGAAACTGTTTCTGAGCCTGTTGGTATCAGACTCACTGCTCTGATACTGTCTGCCTGGCGGTAAGGGAGAGAACAGCTCATAGCTGGGGTGTGTGGGGTCCGCGATGATGCTGCAGGCCTTTCTAAAGCACCGTCTTCACAATCCGCTGGAGGGCCTTGTGGTCGTGGACGGAGTAATTACTGTACCAGGACTTGATGCCACTGGTCAGGACCCTCTCGATGGCTCAGCGGTAGTATTTAGAGCCACTTTAGGAAGTAGAGACACTGTTGCGCCCTCCTGACAAGAGTGGTGGTGGTGTTGGTCCATGACAAGTCCTCTGTGATGTGGACGCCGAGGGACTTAAAACTGCTGACTCCCTCTACTACAGTCCTCCTCTGCTTCCTGAACTCGACAATCAACTCCTTTGTTTCACTGACGTTGAGGGAGAGGTTGTTGTCATGACACCACAGTGCCAGTTCACTTACCTCCTCCCTATTGGCTGACTTGTCGTTGTTGTTTATCAGGCCGTGGGGTCATCAGCAAACTTGATGATGGAGTTGGTGTCGTGCAAACCCACGCAGTTGTGGGTGAACAGGGAGCACAGCAGAGGAGGACACACCCCTGCGGGGGCCTCTGTGTTAAGAGTCAGTGTGGAGGAGGATTTGTTGCCTGTTGTCTGACTGTCAGGAAGTCCAGGATCCAGTTGCAGAGGGCGGTGTCCAGACCCAGGGCTCTGAGCTTGGTGTTGAGCTTGCAGGGAACAATAGTATTGAATGCTGAACTGTCAATGAACAGCATTCTCACATAGGTGTTCCTCTTGCCCAGATGTGTTACAGCTGTTTGAATAGCGATGGAAATGGCATCTTCAGTGAATCTGTTGAAGCGGTAGGTAAATTAGAGTGGGTCCAGTGTACCTGCCATGCTGGCCTTGCTGTGTGCCATGACCAGCCTCTCAAAGCACTTATTGATGACCGAGGTACAGTATATAATGCACGTGTGGATGATGTGGGAGTGAGGGAACAGAAGGAGCCTAAGAGAATGCTGTTCATCGACTACAGCTCGCCATTTAACACCATAGTGCCCTCCAAGCTCGAGATCCTGGGTCTCGACCCCGCCCTGTGCAACTGGGTACTGGACTTCCTGACGGTCCGCCCCCAGGTGGTGAGGGTAGGCAACAACATCTCCACCCCGCTGATCCTCAACACTGGGGCCCCACAAGGGTGCGTTCTGAGCCCTCTCCTGTACTCCCTGTTCACCCACGACTGCGTGGCCACGCACGCCTCCAACTCAATCATCAAGTTTGCGGACGACACAACAGTGGTAGGCTTGATTACCAACAACGACGAGACGGCCTACAGGGAGGAGGTGAGGGCCCTCGGAGTGTGGTGTCAGGAAAATAACCTGACACTCAACGTCAACAAAACTAAGGAGATGATTGTGGACTTCAGGAAACAGCAGAGGGAACACCCCCCTATCCACATCGATGGAACAGTAGTGGAGAGGGTAGTAAGTTTAAAGTTCCTCGGCGTACACATCACAGACAAACTGAATTGGTCCACCCACACAGACAGCATCGTGAAGAAGGCGCAGTAGCGCCTCTTCAACCTCAGGAGGCTGAAGAAATTTGGCTTGTCACCAAAAGCACTCACAAACTTCTACAGATGCCCAATCGAGAGCATCCTGTCGGGCTGTATCACCACCTGGTACGGCAACTGCTCCGCCCACAACCGTAAGGCTCTCCAGAGGGTAGTGAGGTCTGCACAACGCATCACCGGGGGCAAACTACCTGCCCTCCAGGACACCTACACCACCCGATGTCACCGGAAGGCCATAAAGATCATCAAGGACAGCAACCACCTGAGCCACTGCCTGTTCACCCCGCTATCATCCAGAAGGCGAGGTCAGTACAGGTGCATCAAAGCTGGGACCGAGAGACTGAAAAACAGCTTCTATCTCAAGGCCATCAGACTGTTAAACAGCCACCACTAACATTGAGTGGCTGCTGCCAACACACTGACTCAACTCCAGCCACTTTAATAATGGGAATTGATGGGAATTGATGTAAAATATATCACTAGCCACTTTAAACAATGCTACCTAATATAATGTTTACATACCCTACATTATTCATCTCATATGTATACGTATATACTGTACTCTATATCATCTACTGCATCCTTATGTAATACATGTATCACTAGCCACTTTAACTATGCCACTTTGTTTACATACTCATCTCATATGTATATACTGCACTCAATACCATCTACTGTATCTTGCCTATGCCGCTCTGTACCATCACTCATTCATATATCTTTATGTACATATTCTTTATCCCCTTACACTTGTTTCTATAAGGTAACAATTTTGGAATTGTTAGCTAGATTACTTGTTGGTTATTACTGCATTGTCGGAACTAGAAGCACAAGCATTTCGCTACACTCGCACTAACATCTGCTAACCATGTGTATGTGACAAATAAAATTTGATTTGATTAAATTTTATTTACATCTCAACACAGAGGAACGCAAGTGACCTAGACAGTGACGTCACTGAATCATTCCCAGGCTGCCACTACATCTAGATAACACACCCACATTCTAAATACATTTAATAAGACCAAATGGCACACTATCACTCACATAACAGTGTCCATGTTCTCCATTATTGGCAGCCTCCTTCATTCTGTTCTGCAGACAGGGAATGTGTGTGGTCTGTCTCTACATCTGAGTCCCTCTCTCTCATCACAGGCCCGTGGAGAGACTCAGAGAGAGGAAACATTACAAGCCCTGCCACGAACACATTCATTCACATCCAGGCCTGTTGGTCTAGACACTTGGGCCCTGCCCAGAGAAGCTGATTATGACACAAAATATTACATGCTGTCCTATTTGTTCTGATCCAGTGTTATCACAATGTCTCTGGTAATGTAAAATCATTGACCCATGAAACTAGGAAGATGAGACAGAGTCTTAATTAACCTCAACTTTATTGAGCTAGCTAACACTAATTCACAATTAATGAAAATTGAACTATTACACTTTTCAACCACCTCACTATGTGATTCGACCTGTGATAGAATATTCTGTAGTATTGAAATTCACATCAGGAGAGTGGCAGCTATAGCCTTTGATGTGGAGTCTGCTCTAACTAGCACGCCTCTCTGCTGGTGCTTCCTCTGCGTCAAATCAAGGTCCGCTCCTCAGGACAAAACACTTAACTGCTAGAAAAAGGCTAATTGACTGCGGTATGTTCCCAGACAGACAGTGAGAAGGTCCAGGGACTCTTCCAAGCGGAGCGGAGGTACTCTGACTGCATGGCAGAGGTGGAGGAGGCAGGCAGTGAGAAGGTCCCGGGACTCTTCCAAGCGGAGCGGAGGTACTCTGACTGCATGGCAGAGGTGGAGGAGGCAGGCAGTGTCTCCCTTTGATCCTGAGTCAGTTAGATGTACAGACTGTCTGCTGTTCAACTCTACAGGGAGGAGACAGAGATGTGCGGAATAATATCTTATTTGAATATACCCATTTATACCCAATTCACAATTTCTTTATGGCGTATTTGAAAGACACTCTCTGGAGAATGCTGAACAAACATCACATAGGCCTACAGAACAGTACATTAAGCCTTCCGTCTTGAAAAACCCATCACCTGTACAGACGTGCAGTGCCAGCTCTCGGTGTTTTCACATGGGAATTGTCATGAATTAGTACAAAAACTACAGTGCCAAAGCTGCAAGTCAAATGGTACATTTTTAGCAGCTTATCAACTTGCAGACGCTTTGGGCATACTGAATCATATTTTGTGACTTGTCAATTTCCACTAAAGACTGGAGTGAATAGGCAGAGGAAAACCCATTCTCATCCCTCAACCCAATCTGCAGCCTGCCTGGCCCCACATACTGTCCTCAATTAGTGGACCCATCAACAATGACACACCAGAGAGAGATATAAAGAGAGAGGGGGGGGGGGGAGAGTAAGAGATGAAGAGAGTGTGACCTGGTAAAACACCAGGCCCTACCTATAGTAAGTATAATATCAGAGAAGATGGTGCACAAACTGCAAGAGTTCATTTAGGTCCTATGATGTTAAATGTAACACCATTTTGGGGTTTATATGGTCCCAACCCAATTTTGTGTTAAAACTACTTATGGTATTGATTTCTTTGGAGTTAAAATTACACTAAATGGGAGTAGATATCCAACTCTCAAAGAGTTGCTTAAATTGATCTCCAATTGCCATTTGACACTTTTCTGTGTTGTTTTGAATTAACAATCCACTACAGCAGAGTACATTTGTCTTTCCGTTTACTTCCTTTGAATTATAAGGGTGTAAAGCCTTATTTGATTATTTCTTAATGTTTCATATTATGGTGGTTTGTCATTTGATATCCAATATTTGTTGGATTAGTTTAGAAAAATGTATGTTTCTTATCTTTGTGTAGACAGATATTGTCACATGTACATTTACAGTTAAAGTGGGAAGATTACATACACTTAGGTTGGAGTCATTAAAACTCGTGTTTCAACTACTCCACAGATTTCTTGTGAACAAACTATAGTTTTGGCAAGTCGGTTAGGACATCTACTTTGTGCACGACACAAGTATTTTTTCCAACAATTGTGTACAGACAGATTATTTAACATATAATTAACTGTATCACAATTCCAGTGGGTCAGAAGTTGACGTACACTAAGTTGACTGTGTCTTTAAATAGATTGGAAAATTACAGAAAATGATGTCATGGTTTTAGAAGCTTCTGATAGGCTAATTGACATCATTTGAGTCAATTATTTCAAGGCCGACCTTCAAACTCAGTGCCTCTTTACTTGACATCATGGGAAGATCAAAAGAAATCAGCCAAGACCTCAGAAAAAAATTGCAGACCTCCACAAGTCTGGTTCATCCTTGGGCGCAATTTCCAAATGACTGAAGGTAC
This sequence comes from Oncorhynchus kisutch, assembly GCF_002021735.2. Classification (NCBI taxonomy): domain Eukaryota; kingdom Metazoa; phylum Chordata; class Actinopteri; order Salmoniformes; family Salmonidae; genus Oncorhynchus; species Oncorhynchus kisutch. Next base: position 24,877,242 of record NC_034176.2, on the reverse strand, counting down.
CACGTTCATCTGTACAAACAATAGTACGCAAGTATAAACACCATGGGACCACGTAGCCATCATACCACTCAGGAAGGAGACGCGTTCTGTCTCCTAGAGATGAACGTACCTTCATGCGAAAAGTGCAAATCAATCCCAGAACAACAGCAAAGGACCTTGTGAAGATGCTGGAGGAAACCGGTACAAAAGTATCTATATCCACAGTAAAATGTGTCCTATATCGATATAACCTTAAAGGCCGCTCCGCAAGTAAGAAGCCACTGCTCCAAAACCGCCATAAAAAAGCCAGACTATGGTTTGCAACTGCACATGGGGACAAAGATAGTACTTTTTGGAGAAATGTCCTCTGGTCTGATGAAACCATAATAGAACTGTTTGGCCATAATGACCATCGTTATGTTTGGAGGAAAAAGGCGGAGGCTTGTAAGCCGAAGAACACCATCCCAACCGTGAAGCACGGGGGTGGCAGCATCATGCTGTGGGGGTGCTTTGCTGCAGGAGGAACTGGTGCACTTCACAAAATAGATGGCAAAATAGATGGAATTATGGGGAAGGAATGTTATGTGGATATATTGAAGCAACATCTCAAGACATCAGTCAGGAAGTTAAAGCTTGGTTGCAAATGGGTCTTCCAAATGGATAATGACCCCAAGCATACTTCCAAAGTTGTGGCAAAATGGCTTAAGGACAACAAAGTCAAGGTATCGGAGTGGCCATCACAAAGCCCTGACCTCAATCGTATAGGACATTTGTGGGCAGAACTGAAAATGCCTGTGTGAGCAAGGAGGCCTACAAACTTCACTAATTTACACCAACTTATTGTGGGAAGATTGTGAAGGCTACCTGAAACATTTGACCCAAGTTAAACACTTTAATGGCAATGCTACCAAATATTAATTGAGTGTATGTAAACGTCTGACCCACTGGGAATGTGATGAAAGAAATAAAAGCTGAAATAAATCTTTCTCTCTACTATTATTCTGACATTTCACATTCTTAAAATAAAGTTGTGATCCTAACTGACCTAAGACACAGAATTTTTACTAGGATTAATTGTCAGGAATTCTGAAAAACTGAGTTTAAATGTATTTGGCTAAGGTGTATGTAAACTTCTGACTTTAACTGTATATTGATATTGAAACAAACCATTTTGGAAATCAACCTGCAACAGAGCATGCTGGGAAATATGACAATGGTTCCCTCCTGCATCTGTGGATAACTCCATAGATTGAACTCCCTGTCTCTGGTTACTCTTAATGGAGTTAAAGGTAATGAACTCCAGTTATCAACCCTAACTCCAGGGAACGTATCACTCTGAGTTTTAAGATAAATTGACTCTCGTAGTGGTAGTTAACTGATTTCAACTATCCTTTATTTACTGTGTCGCAGCTAGAAGCAGGCTGTTAATGGGCACTGGGTGAGTGGTCTGGGAGGAGAACAGTCCCTGTAGTAGTGACCTGTAATGGGAACCAGGTGGTGCCCAGGAGGAGATAAAGAGCCATGCTTTCACCCCTCTGGAGCCTGGCACAGGCTGGCACAGAAGCAGGAGAAACAGACGCCACCCCCCTCCCCCCTCTGCCTGCCCACCCATCTGGGTCTGGACAGACTGAGATGCTCCCTAACCCTCCCTCTCTCTCTCCACTCCCTCATTGCCAATTTATAACAGGACACTCCTTTACTGGACAGACATTACACTGCTTCCTCTGAGCCAAACCACATAGACAGACAAACCCAAGAGTTGGATACTCAGGCAGCAGATACAGACTTAATTACAATTTCAAATACTTCATCTGAGAGAGTCAGTCAGTCTGAGAGGGGACTGTATGCAATAGAACAACTATCACAATCACAATATGCATAATACTGTATGTACATATGGCGTGATTCATCATCAAAAACATTAAGTTAATGGAGCGAAACATACAAAAATTTAAGGAGCAATACACACACACACTGGAACAACTAGGGAGGCGTCCCCACTGAGGCGTCCCTGCTGAGGCTCAATTGAAAACAAATTACTTTATTTTCTATAACACAGAGCCCTGTGACTCCAGGGTGGTTGAGGATTGAAATCGGAATCTGTTTTTCTCTCGGCCTGTGTGTTTTCTCTGTAAGCCACAGGGAACCAACATTTGCAATCAAAAGACCTCGACTGGCAACTCAATTTAGCAGGTATTGGAACAAGTCTTCATGATCTCACGACATATAAAAGAGACTATGATTGTCATGAGACATTTTTTTCTGTCTGGCACAGATAGGATCCTGATTTGAGATTTACATAAAGAGGCAATGCTTTGTATGCTAGACCAATAGGAGAGCAAAAGCATAGTCAGTCACGCAGGCATATCACATTCCGGAATTAGCATATAAACTACAGGCCTTAGTGGATGGCTGGATGGCTGCTGCTGAGGACTCAATTGTCATTTTGCTCACTGGTCCTTATCCAAAGGTCAGAGGGGCTGACAGAACTTTGATTTCTTCACACTGGGGAGGGGATAAACAATAGAAAAACATGACCAGCGCCTCGCCTGCCATTCACTCAGCTACGGACTCCATTCACAACCCTATTCACATGTCACATCCAGTTTCAAAAACAGAAGTAGATTTAGAAGAGAGGGCTGAGAGAGAAAATGAGAAGTGAGAAACAGAATGGGAAATAGAGAGAGGGGGGGAGAGAGAGAGGGAGGAGAGGAGAAGAGAGCAGGGTGCAGATAACTGTGGGCAGCAGGTGAGCGACAGTGTTAACCTTTACTAGATAAGGCTTTGAGCCCTGCCTCGTCGGCCCTCTTAACTTGATTGGATCCAAACAGGCAGCAGAACTAACAATAATGCCATTATGTCCTTGTTTTTTTCTTTTCAGGAATGAGGGGAGAAAAAACAATAACAACAGAACTGAGATAGATTTCCCACTCTGATTTTCGCACACTCTGTGCATTGGTCTTTGTTTTAATGTTGACGGTAACAGGAGACAGCATATGCTTGGAGACCCAACAGATCTGGTTGATAGCGGGGGAGCGTGTCTCATTGTATCATGCAGAGGACATTAGAGGATTACACGTCAGCTTGTGTGTGTGTGTTTTCAGTGGGTGGGGAGCCAGACCCACACTGACCAATATACAGCTTCCAACATCATCATAAGCAATGCTCTCTCACAAGAAAAAGCACAAACTCTGTTAGTACCAATCCTTAGATTGTGAAGGCAGAGTCTCTGTGGGTGAAGTCAGAGTCCAGAGCCACAGGATCTCATTTAGTGTTCTCAAAGTTGGTCCACAATGTGATGTGACTGTGTGACCGGAACACAACCCTCATCCTTTGATCTGTCTGACTTTCCCAAGAGCAGACACTGTACCAGAGAAGCTGAATGTGCATGGGAGTGTGTATGTCTCCCACTGCCTGTACTCTGAAGCCCTTCACTTGGAATCGTCCTACCTCTGGAAGTAACGATAGTGGAAGAGATATTAAATCCTTTCCCTCTAAAAAGGCTAAATAATCGCATGCTGAGCTCTGAGCTAGTGTGAGATGTCGAAAGAGGAATCTTCTGCACAATAATGGACTGTCATTGTGAGTAGAATGAACTGAGAGAAGTCCCAAACCAAGCCTCCCTGTGCACTGTACCATCCTCTCTCTCACAGTCAGGGTCATCAATCCTCCCACTAAAGACCTGAACTATTTGTGAACAGCCACCAAAATAGTGTTAGACTAGTAAAAACTACTCAATTGGATGCATAAATTGAATTGATATCCAAACCATTTTTGATATTCAAACCATTTTTGATATCCAAACCATTTCCTCTAAACCTGATAATCTAATTTGATGGCATTATGATACCCAATAGACAGCACATTATAATTTGTATGATTCATGTATTTAGTTTTAACCAAATAATTGCTGGCTGTGCCATGGCAGATGATGGGATTAGCTGAGGAGAGCCAATTATGGCCGAGATGCAGAGATCTGACTGGAGGTCCATAATGCTGCTAGACACTGGACCTGCCCAGTCCTCACTGGGAGGAGGAAGTACATAATTTAGAGAACAGAGAAATGCATTTCTCAAATCAAACTTTATTTGCCACATTCGCCGAATACAACAAGTGTAGACTTTACCGTGAAATGCTGACTTACAAGCCCTTAACCAACAGTGCAGTTTAAGAAGAAGAACATATTTACCAAGTAGGCTAAAATAAAAAGTAATAATAAAAAGTAATACAATAAGAATATCAATAGCGAGGCTATATACAGGGGGCACCGGTACCGAGTTTGTGTGCAGGGGTACAGGTTAGTTGAGGTAATCTGTACATGTAGGTGGGGAGAAGTGACTATGCATAGGTAACAAACAAACATCCAGTAGTAGCAGCGTACAAGAGGGGGGGTGTCAATGTAAATTGTCCGGCGGTGATTTTTATGAATTGTTCAGCAGTCTAATGGCTTAGAAGCTGTTAAGGAGCCTTTTGGTCCTAGACTTGGCGCTCCGGTACCGTTTGCCGGGCAGTATCAGAGAAAACAGTCTATAAAAACAGGTGACTGGAGTCTCTGACAATTTTATAGGCTTTCCTCTGACACCAACTATTATATAGGTCCTGGATGGCAGGAAGCTTGGCCCCAGTGATGTACTGGGCCATTCGCACTATCCTCTGCAGCGCCTTAAGGTCAGATGCCAGGCGGTGATGCAACCGTTCAGGATGCTCACGATGGTACAGATGTAGAACCTTTTGAGGATCTGGGGACCCATGCCAAATCTTTTCAGTCTCCTGGGGGGAAAAGGTTTTGTCGTGCCCACTTCACAACTGTCTTGGTATGTTTGGACCATGATAGTTCGTTGGTGATGTGGACACCAAGGAACTTGAAACTCTCGACCCGCTCCACTACAGGCCCGTCGATGTTAATGGGGGCCTGTTCGGCCCGCCTTTTCCTGTAGTCCACGATTAGCTCCTTTGTCTGGCTCACATTGAGAGTGAGGTTGTTGTCCTGGCACCACACTGCCAGTTCTCTAACCTCCTCCCTATAGGCCGTCTCATCGTTATTGGTGATCAGGCCTACCACTGTTGTGTCATCAGCAAACTTAATGATGGAGTCGTGTTGGAGTCGTGTTTGGCCACGGAGTCGTGGGTGAACAGGGAATACAGGAGGGGAATAAGTACACACCCCTGAAGGGCCCCAGTGTTAAGGATCAGCGTGGCAGATGTGTTGTGTCATCAGCAAACTTAATGATGGTGTTGGAGTCGTGTTTGGCCACGGAGTCGTGGGTGAACAGGGAATACAGGAGGGGAATAAGTACACACCCCTGAAGGGCCCCAGTGTTAAGGATCAGCGTGGCAGATGTGTTGTTGCCTACTCTGCAGAGGGATGTGATTAGTCCTAGCTTAGTGATGAGCTTCGTGGGCACTATGGTGTTGAACGCTGAGCTGTAGTAGATGAATACCATTCTCACATAGGTGTTCCTTTTGTCCAGGTGAGAAAGGGCAGTGTGGAGTGCGATTGAGATTGCATCATCTGTGGATCTGTTGGGGCGGTATACGAATTGGAGTGAGTCTAGGGTGTCTGGGAGGATGCTGTTGATGTGAGCCATGACCAGCCCTTCGAAGCACTTCATGGCTACCGATGTGAGTGCCACGGGGCGGTAGTCACCTTCGCTTCCTTGGGCACAGGGACTATGGTGGTCTGCTTGAAACATGTAGGTATTACAGACTCGGTCAGGGAGAGGTTGAAAATGTCAGTGAAGACACTTGACAGTTGGTCCGCGCATGAGTACACGTTCTGGTAATCCGTCTGTCCCAGCGGCTTTGTGAATGTTGACCTGTTTAATGGATTTGTTCACATCGGCTACCGAGAGCGTTATCACACAGTCATCCAGAACAGAGGGTGCTCTCGTGCATGCTTCAGTGTTGCTTGCCTTGAAGCGAGCATAAAAGGCATTTAGCTCGTCTGGTAGGCTCGCGTCACTGGGCAGCTCGTGTCTGGGTTTCCCTTTGTAGTCCGTAACAGTTTTCAAGCCCTGCCATATCCGACGAGCTTCAGAGCCAGTGTAGTAGGATTCAATCTTAATCCTGTATTGACACTTTGCTTGTTTGATGGTTCGTCTGAGGGCATAGCATGATTTCTTATAAGCATCCAGATTAGCCTCCTGCTCCTTGAAAGCGGCAGCTCTAGCCTTTAGCTCAATGCGGATGTTTCCTGTAATCCATGGCTTCTGGTTGAGCTATGTACGTATTAGAGGTCGACCGATTATGATTTTTCAGCGCCAATACGATACCGATTATTGGAGGACCAAAAAAGCCGATACCGATTAATCTGACAATTTTTTTGGTGTGTTTTTTTGTTGTTGTAATAATGACAATTACAACAATACTGAATGAACACTTATTTTAACTTAATATAATACATCAATAAAATCAATTTAGCCTCAAGTAATAATTAAACATGTTCAATTTGGTTTAAATAATACAAAAACAAAGTGTTGGAGAAGAAAGTTAAAATGCAAAATATGTGCTATGTAAGAAAGCTAACGTTTCAGTTCCTTGCTCAGAACATGAGAACATATGAAAGCTGGTGGTTCCTTTTAACATGAGTCTTCAATATTCCCAGGTAAGAAGTTTTAGGTTGTGGTTATTATAGGACTATTTCACTCTATACCATTTGTATTTCATTAACCTTTGACTATTGGATGTTCTTATAGGCACTTTAGTATTGCCAGTGTAACAGTATAGCTTCCGTCCCTCGCCTCGCTCCTCCCTGGGCTCGAACCAGCAACACAACGACAGCCACCATCGAAGCAGCATTACCCATGCAGAGCAAGGGAAACAGCCACTCCAAGGCTCAGAACGAGTGACGTTTGAAACTCTATTAGCGCGCTAACTAGCTAGCCATTTCACTTCGGTTACACCAGCCTCATCTCGGGAGTTGATAGGCTTGAAGTCATAAACAGCGCAATGCTTGACGCACAACGAAGAGCTGCTGGCAAAACGCACGAAAGTATTGTTTGAATGAATGTTTATGCGCCTACCACCGCTCAGTCAGATACTTAGAAACTTGTGTGCTTGTATGCTCAGTCAGACTTTATGCAACGCAGGACACGCTAGATAATATCTAGTAATATCATCAACCATGTGTAGTTAACTAGTGATTATGATTGATTGTTTTTTATAAGTTTAATGGCTTACTGCATTCGCGTAACAGGCAGTCTCCTTGTGGAGTGCAACGAGAGAGAGGCAGGCCGTTATTGCGTTGGACTAGTTGACTGTAAGGTTGCAAGATTGGATCCCCCAAGCTGACAAGGTGAAAATCTGTCGTTCTGCCCCTGAACAAGGCAGTTAACCCACCGTTCCTAGGCCGTCATTGAAAATAAAAATGCGTTCTTAACTGACTTGCCTAGTTAAATAAAGGTATAAAAAAAAGGTTTTTTAAATACATCGGCGCCCAAAAATACAGATTGCCGATTGTTATGAAAACTTGAAATCGGCCCTAATTAATCGGCCATTCCGATTAATCGGTTGACCTCTAGTACGTACAGTCACTGTGGGGACGATGTCATCGATGCACTTATTGATGAAGCCGATGACTGAGGTGGTGTATTCCTCAATGCCATTGGATGAATCCCGGAACATATTCCAGTCTGTGCTAGCAAAACAGTCCTGTAGTGTAGCATCCGCGTCATCTGACCACTTCCGTATTGAGCGAGTCACTGGTACTTCCTGCTTTAGTTTTTGCTTGTAAGCAGGAATCCCCTTCCATCATGAAAATATTTTTTTTACATTTTCGTCTTTCAGCAGACACTCTTATCCAGAGTGACTGACAGTTAGTTAGTGCATTCATCTTAAGGTAGCTAGGTGAGAAACACATATCACTGTCATAGTGAGTACATGTTTCTTCAGTAAAGTAGCTATTAGCAAAGTCAGTGCGAGTAAGAAAAGAGAAGTGCAAAAACACTTGACTGTCATCATCATCTGCTGGCCCCAATGACCCAGATCTGTACTGGATGTAGTCAGAGTACTGCTGCAGCCACAGAACAGATCCCACAGGAACCCGCAGCTAAAAGAATCAACATCATGTGGTAAATGCAGGATCGTTCCTTCAGCCCTCTGGTTGAATCACCAGTCCTCGTGCCATTTGTATGGTAGTCAAGTGTGTTTTCCCAATCAACGCAATATGGCATTGGAAAAAACAAATACTATGTGATTTATCACCACAATACAATCCAAAAGACTAGCTGCATATTAACAGTACCTAACACCATGCACCCTCAGATGCTGTGAGTCCTCACGTCCCCTACTACCTTGCTGCATTTTTCAAAGCAACACATCAATGTACCATGCTCTCCCTCTATCTCCTGCTAAATCTACATAACTGAGCAGTGTTGGGGGAGGGGAGAGGAGCAGGTGAGAGGAGAGAGAGGAGATGGGGATTGAAATGGGAAGAGGAGCAGGGGAGTGGAGAGGGAGAGAGAGGAAATGGGGATTGGTGGAGTGAACAGAAAGACAAAGAGAATGTGTAAGAGAGAGCTGGAGATATATACACTATGTATACAAAGGTATGTGGACACCGCTTCAAATTAGTGGATTTGGCTATTTCAGCCACAGCCGCTGCTGACAGGTGTATAAAATCGAGAACACAGCCATGCGAACTCCATAGACAAACATTGGCAGTGGAATGGCCTTACCGTCATAGGATGCCACCTTTCCAACAAGTCAGTTCATCAAATTTGTGCCCTGCTAGAGCTGCCATGGTCAACTGTAAGTGCTGTTATTGTGAAGTGGAAATGTCTAGGAGCAACAACAGCTCAGACGAGAAGTGGTAGGCCACACAAGCTCACAGAACGGGACCGCTGAGTGCTGAAGCACGTAGCGTGTAAAAATAGTCTGTCCTCAGTTGCAACAGGGTAGGGTAGGGGAAATGGCTGCCTGGCCAGACATGGTGGTGTATTTTCTACTGCACATACATGACCATTAATCGCTCTCAGACACTGCTCATTTTCTCTTTCCAGAGAGAGAGGCAGTACAGTGGCAGGAGGGCTGACAATCCACACAGCAGCACTACTCTAGGTCAGTAGAGCACTGACAATCCACACAGCAGCACTACTCTAAGGCAGTAGAGCACTGACAATCCACACAGCAGCACTACTCTATTGCAGTAGAGCACTGACAATCCACACAGCTGCACTACTCTAGGGCAGTAGAGCACTGACAATCCACACAGCAGCACTACTCTAGGGCAGTAGAGCACTGACAATCCACACAGCAGCACTACTCTAGGGCAGTAGAGCACTGACAATCCACACAGCAGCACTGCTCTAGGGCAGTAGAGCACTGACAATCCACACAGCAGCACTACACTAGGGCACGTCAGGACCGTGAGGCTGGCTGCGGCAGCTAGCAGTCACTGTGAATGTCACTGTGTTAGGTTAACTAGCTAGTCCAATGGATGGTGGGGAGGGGACCCTACGGTCTTTATATATCGCACTGGTCATCCCCAAAGCCAACACTTACTTTGGCCGCCTTTCCTTCCAGTTCTATGCTGCCATTGACTGGAACAAATTGCAAAAATCTCTGAAACTGGAGTCTTATCTCCCTCTCTAACTTTAACCATCAGCTGTCAGAGCAGCTTACAGGTCACTGTACCTGTACACAACCAATCGGTAAATAGCACACCCAACTACCTCATCCCCATATTATTACTTATTCTCTTTCTCCTTTGCGCCCCAGTATCTCTAGTTGCACATCATCATCTGCACATCTATCACTCCAGTGTTAATGCTAAATAGTAATTATTTTTGCCTCTATGGCGTATTTATTGCCTTACCTCCCTACTCTTCCACATGTGCACACACTGTACATAGATTTTTCTATTGTTTTATTGACTGTATGTTTGTTTATGTGTAACTATGTGTTGTTTTTGTCGCACTGCTTTGCTTTATCTTTGCCAGGTCGCAGTTGTAAATGAGAAGTTGTTCTCAACTGGCCTACCTGGTTAAATGAAGGTGAAATAAATAAATAAAATTAAATGTGGATGTGGAATGGGATCAGTGTAATCGCATCCCACTCTCTAAATGTATGTGATGCTGATTAATTCTTTCAAATTACACATAATTTTCTAAGGCAGAGAATTAGCCTCATGCGTTAATTGCTGTTCTGCACTTAACTCTTCCTCCTCATAAGCACCAAATGTACCTGATAAATGTTAATGCCCTTGTAAGGTGCTCCACTGCAGATAAGAGCGTGTGTGTGTGTGTGTGTGTGTGTGTGTGTGTGTGTGTGTGTGTGTGTGGTTTGCTATTCTGTTAGACAGACACAGAGAGAGCAGGTAGACCAGAGCATGTAAGTGATCCTATGTGGCACAGCGGTCTAAGGCGTCACTACAGACCCGGGTTCGATCCCAGGCTGTTTTGCAGCCGGCCGTGACCAGGAGACCCATGAGGCGCCGCACAATTGTCTCAGCGTCGTCTGGGTTAGGGGTGGGTTTGGCCGGCCAGGATGTCCTTGTCCCACCGCACTCTAGCGACTCCTTGTGGCGGGCCGGGCACATGCATGCTGACCTCGTCGTCGCCAGTTGTACAGTGTTTCCTCCGACACATTGGTGTGGCTAGCTTCCGGGTTAAGCGAGAAGTGTGGCTTGGCAGGGTCGTGTTTCGGAGGATGCATGGCTCTCGACCTTCGCCTCTCCCGAGTCATTACAGAAGTTGCAGCGATGGAATAAGACTGTAAATACCAATTGGATACCACAAAATTGGGGAGGAAAAGGGGTAAAAAGTCTCCCCTCTTTCTCTGGCTCGCTGGAAGAGAGATTTCTGCAGGGGTGTGTAGAGTGTGAGTCATCAGCAGTGCAGAGGGAGAAAGAGAAAAAAAGAAAGAGAGAGAGGGAGATGTATTCTTCCAAGAGGGAGCTCAGAGCAGCAATGCAGCAAGGAAACACCCAAAATCCCAATCTTAAAGACAAAAAATGAGCGAAGCCTTCCTTATCAAACGACTGTTGCCAGGTACAGTAATAATGGAGCCCTGCCAGATGAGAATATGTGCAAGCTCAGAGTTATGGAACAGCTCAGGGCCGGCACCAGAGCTGTATGGATTGGGTGATCAGAGCATCATTAGACACCAGGGCAGGGCTGAGCTGAATGAGACCGCGATGTGACTTTCCACTGACGCCCGTGCTCAGATGACTGTAATGAAGACAGCCCTGGTAAGAGATTGCGTTCTCAGGCAGTCACCACCACCACACAGGTTCACTGGGTACACACTGTTTAGGGTACAAGTACTGTAATACTAAGTAGCCCTTTAAGTGTTATGATGATTTCCCTGTGAGCACAATTAATTTATAAAGCGATCATAGTACAGTATACAATCAATCACAATGCGTTACTTGCAATATTGTGCAGAATGGATTGGCAACCATTTTGTAATGAAAATGGAATGACTCCTCTGAAAGGGATTGTGAAGTTTAGTTTCAAACTACATTTAAGTTCATGACTGCTAGACACCCCCATTCTCCTTCTAACTCTCCTCCATTTACATGATATCCATATCCCTCCTACATCTCCTTATCCAGTACATTGCTACAAATCAGCAGGACTAGACAATCTGGACCCTCTCTTTCTAAAATGACCAGCCAAAATTGTTGCACCCCCTTATTACTAGCCTGTTCAACCTCTCTTTCGTATTATCTGAGATCCCCAAAGATTGGAAAGCTTTAACTAGTCCAACGCAATAACGACCTGCCTCTCTCTCGTTGCACTCCACAAGGAGACTGCCTGTAACGCGAATGCAGTAAGCCAAGGTAAGTTGCTAGCTAGCATTAAACTTATCTTATAAAAAACAATCAATCATAATCACTAGTTAACTACACATGGTTGATGATATTACTAGATATTATCTAGCGTGTCCTGCGTTGCATATAATCTGACTGAGCATACAAGCATACAATTATCTAAGTATCTGACTGAGCAGTGGTAGGCAGAAGCAGGCGCATATACATTCATTCAAACAGCACTTTGATGCGTTTTGCCAGCAGCTCTTCGTTGTGCGTCATGCATTATGCTGTTTATGACTTCAAGCCTATCAACTCCCGAGATGACGCTGGTGTAACCGAAGTGAAATGGCTAGCTAGTTAGCGCGCGTTAATAGCGTTTCAAACGTCACTCGCTCTGAGCCTTGGGGTGATTGTTTCCCTTGCTCTGCATGGGTAACGCTGCTTCGATGGTAGCTGTCTTTGTGTTGCTGGTTCGAGCCCAGGGAGGAGCGAGGCGAGGGACGGAAGCTATACTGTTACACTGGCAATACTAAAGTGCCTATAAGAACATCCAATAGTCAAAGGTTAAAGGTTAATGAAGGGTTAATGAAATACAAATGGTATAGGGAAATAGTCCTATAATTCCTATAATAACTACAACCTAAAACTTCTTACCTGGGAATATTGAAGACTCATGTTAAAAGGAACCACCAGCTTTCATATGTTCTCATGTTCTGAGCAAGGAACTGAAACGTTAGCTTTCTTACATAGCACATATTTAGCATTTTTACTTTCTTCTCCAACACTTTGTTTTTGCATTATTTAAACCAAATTGAACATGTTTAATTATTTACTTGAGGCTAAATTGATTTTATTGATGTATTATATTAAGTTAAAATAAGTGTTCATTCAGTATTGTTGTAATTGTCATTATTACAAATAAATAAATACAAATCGGCCGAATAATCGGCATCGGCCTTTTTGGTCCTCCAATAATCGGTATCAGTATCGGTGTTGAAAAATCATAATCGGTCGACCTTTAATCAGAACCTCCATCGATAAGAGGCAATACTGTGCAGCTGTATTCATAGACCTGGCCAAGGCTTTCGACTCTGTCAATCACCACATTCTTATTGGCAGACTCAACAGCATTGGTTTCTCAAATGACTGCCTCGCCTGGTTCACCAACTACTTCTCAGACTGTTCAGTGTGTCAAATCGGAGGGCCTGTTGTCCGGACCTCTGGCAGTTTCTATAGGGGTGACACAGAGTTCAATTCCCTCACCAACTCTTTTCTCTGTATACATCAATGATGTCGCTCTTACTGCTGGTGATTCTCTGATTCACCTCTACGCAGACGATACCATTCTGTGTTAACAAACCTCCAGACGAGGTCAATACCATATAACTCCCTTCCGTGGTCTCCAACTGCTCTTAAATGCAAGTAAAACTAAATGCATGCTCTTCAACCGATCACTACTAGCACCTGCCCGCCCGTGCAGCATCACTACTCTGGACGGTTCTGACTTAGAATATGTGAACAACTACAAATACCTAGGTATCTGGTTAGACTGTAAACTCTCCTTCCAGACTCACATTAAGCATCTCAAATACAAAATTAAATCTAGAATTGGCTTCCTATTTCACAACAAAGCATCCTTCACTCATACTGCCAAACATACCCTCGTAAAACTGACTACCCTACCGATCCTTGACTTTGGCGATGTCATTTACAAATTAGCCTCCAACACTACTCAGCAAACTGGATGCAGTCTGTCACAGTGCCATCCGTTTTGACACCAAAGCCCCATATACTACCCACCACTGCGACCTGTATGCTCGTTGGCTGGCCCTCGCTTCATATTCGTCGCCAAACCCACTGGCTCCAGGTCATCTATAAGTCTTTGCTAGGTGAAGCCCTGCCTTATCTCAGCTCACTGGTCACCATAGCAGCACCCACCCGTAGCACGCGCTCCAGCAGGTATATTTCACAGGTCACCCCCAAAGCCAATTCCTACTTTGGTCGCCTTTCCTTCCAGCTCTCTGCTGCCAATGACTGGAACGAACTGCAAAAATTACTGAAGCTGGAGAAACATATCTCCCTCACTAACCCATAAGCACCAGCTGTCAGCGCAGCTCACAGATCACTGCACCTGCACACAGCCCATCTGTAAATAGCCCATCCAACTACCTCATTCCCATACTGTTATTTTCTTTTGCTCCTTTGCACCCCCATATCTCTACCTCCACATTCATCTTCTGCACATCTATGACTCCAGTCTCTATCACTCCAGTGTTTAATTGCTAAATTGTAATTATTTCGCCACTATGGCCTATTTATTGCCTTACCTCCCTTATCTTACCTCATTTGCACACACATATGCATTTTTTCTATTGTGTTATTGATTGTATGTTTTGCTTATTCCATGTGTAACTCTGTGTTGTTGTATGTGTCGCACTGCTTTGCTTAATCTTGGCCAGGTCGCAGTTGTAAATGAGAACTTGTTCTCAACTAGCCTACCTGGTTAAATAAAGGTGAAATAAAATAAATAAAAACATTCACACACTGAACACTCTACCTATGTTTTCTTCCAAACGAACCCTTTCCCCTTCCCCTCAGCAGTACATAGACAGTGCTGGACTGGAAGACAAGTTCCCTCATGTTCTACTCAGACAGACACGGCATGCCAGCTACCTACAGTACAACAGAGCTCAGTCTCCTAAGGGCAGTCTCTCAGTGGCCAGAGCATAGAGATGAGTTATAGCTGCTACTGCACCCCCCCTGTTCATGTCATCTTGAAACCCACATGGAGGACTGGAGTTCAGATGAAGTCTGCCAATGCTGCCATCTAAACCCATTGATTCAATTACTGCATGATGCCTTCTGTCCAGACATCCCATAATACGCCAGCGCCCCAACGGTGGACATGCATTACCAGACGAAGACTGTATTTGACACAGCTAAGTCTGAGTTGGGAAGTGCACTCTTTCCAAGGGGATGTATTCAAATCTATAAAGTTACTTTCAGAGCGGTACGTATTAGGCCACAAATAGCTTTTCTCCTCATCTAATATGACATGCCTTCAATGATGAGTGCCTACATTCGTCCTATTTCATACATGTACAAGAGTGTATTATGCACATGTGTGAATTGGAAATGTTTTTTTGTCTTTGTTGGTGTAATCAAAGCAAAAATGATTCTGGTGAATTCCTGGAACTAAAAGACACGTCAGTACTCTGAGTCACCACTCAGTCCTCACTCTCTTCCTCAGCCGTTTCCAAATACCAAAATGCCACAAAAGAAAATGTGCAGAACCTACTGACTTCTAAAGACTAGAGAGGGAGCAGCCTCACAGTCACAACTTCAAGAGCTTGGGAAGGAAGAAAATTGGGCCAGCTCCCCACAACCCCTGAAACAACAGGGCTATAAACAACTAGAGCAGTGAGATTGGTAACAGTCATCTAAACGGCTCTGAGTGAATGGCTTGGTGAGTCACACACTGTAACAATAGTCAACTCTGCAACCTTTCTCACAGACTGTGAGCAGAGTGTCAGTCAGCACAACAACACCTCTGATACCTGGAGTGACGCTTCTAATAGTCAGCTCCTCTCTCTGCCTTGGAGAAACGCTAGCGGCCATCTTCCTCCTTTCCCTCCACCCAGACAGCAATCTAATTAAGGAACGCTCGATTGAACCCATCCCACCTTCTGATGGCGTTAAATTAGATGTTACAGATTTGGAAATGCAATCTAGCTGTGACGTCGTGCTCTGTCTGCTGGCGATAGAGAATTGTGATGGGTGTCTGGAGTAGGGGAGGGGTGTATGTGTGTGTATGACTTGACCTGACAAAGGAGAACTAAGGAAAACATATCACAGTCATCACTTGCCATCAATCCAGCTTGGGGACCACAATAAAACCCACTGTAACTAGCCGCCACTTAATGTGAATGACCTATTTTGCTGCTACTGCTAGGTTACCAACAGGCTTCTCATTTAGCACCAGTAGTTTTTTAGGTGCCTACTTTGGTTACACAATTTTGTGTCTTAAGAAACTGCACACACTGCCTCCCGAATGGCGCAGTGGTCTAAGACACTGCAGTGCTAGCTGTGCTAGAGATTCTGGGTTCAAGTCCAGGCTCTGTCACAGCCGGCCGCGACCGGGAGACCCATGGGGCGGGGCACAATTGGCCCAGTGTCGTCCGGGTGTAGGGGAGGGTTTGGCCGGCAGGTTTGTGCTTGTCCCATCGCGCACTAGCGACTCCTGTGGTGGGCTGGGCGCAGTGCATGCTGACACTGTCGCCAGGTGTTTCCTCCGACACATT